>NC_057798.1:267628111-267859175 GCF_018294505.1 Triticum aestivum | reverse complement strand
CTCTTCTGTTTCATGTTCCTATTTTCTGGCCCTTCGCCATTTCTTAAATTCCCGGAGATCCGTAACTCCGATTAGGCTGAAATTTTGAGGGGATTTTCTTTGGACAATTTATTTCCTGTGGCAAAAGAAGGGCACCAACCTCCTTACATGGGCACCACAAGCCTGCCAGGTGCGCCTTGGGTAGGGGGGGGGGCATGCCCTCTGGGCTTGTGGGGCCCTCAGTCATCATCTCGGGGTGATTCTTTTTCCCACAAATCACATATATTCCATAATAAATCTCCATCAATTTTTATCGCTTTTGGACTTCGTTTGGTATGTATATTCTGTGAAACAAAAAACATGCAACAAACAGGAACTGGCGCTGGGCACTGGATCAATATGTTAGTCCAAAAAATGATATAAAATGTTGGCAGAAGTATATGAAAGTTGTAGAATAATGGCATGAAAAAATCAAAAATTATAGATATGATAGAGACGTATCAACGCCCTTCAAGAGAAGGAGAAGGCGGCGGCTGCGAAGCTCAAGAAGGTGTGCTCAGTGCATTGCTGAGGTCCACGCTCAGTACCGAGCGTACCGTGAAGTGCTCCAACAAGTGAGGCGGACCGCTACTGGTAAGCTGTTTTTGCTTCAGTGTGTTTTTGGCCGCAAGGGGTTCATCGAGGTCACCCAACTATGGCGATCCGCAGAGGCCTTCTTAGATCTCCCGAGGAGCGCATCAGACACCAGCCATTACTTTAGCGCTCAGGAGGGCCATGACACGGAGAGGGCATTCTGGCAACAGTTCCAGGCGCCATCGCATCCAGAGCTGCTGGATCACCAGATGAAGCATCTAATGGAGCTCTTTTGGATGGTGAAGCCGGCGCTGCAAGATCTCTGTGTTGAACTCTGGCCCACGAAGGCGATGCCGACCAGCTTCTTTAGTCTGGTGGCCCATCTAAAAGAGGTTGTCTACTAGGTGACTCGCTGGAAGCGGTCCACCTGCCTGGAGGGTGTCCAACGGGTGTATGCTTGCATGAAGACGCACTATCCGCATCTTGATGCGATGCTCATGGCCTCGGGGCCCCCTGAAGGGAAGGACGGGACCATGGAGCAGTTCCGGGCCGGGGTGATGGAGGGTGCTCGGATCACCGAGGACCAGTGTCCCAAGGACACTTTGTATTTTTAGTTATACTTCAGAATGCCGAAGTGAGCAAGATGTAAGAACATGCTTTTGTTGGAAATGAATATGACTTTATATTTCGATGTGTGAATGTGTATGTTTTTTTACTCCTGTGTGACTGATTAAAACTGAAAGCGACTAGTCGTCGACTTCAGCCCCTTTGTACATGATACAAAGGATGTTTCATAGGTAGTCTTGACCCTTAGCCAACGTCTCGGTTCCCGAAGGTGGTCCGTGCATATGGAAATAAGGCAATCAAACTATTATTTATTTTATAGCTTTCACTTGTTCCTAGGAGCATAACTTTGGGGGCTGGTGACAAGCCCCGGTGTGTGAAGTGCTTGGCGATAGCCGGAGTTTAGGCCACTGGTCACTTTGGCTTTTTCAAGAAAAGCCCCTCATTTAACACGGATGATCTCCAACGATCCCTTGTTTGACACTGCCGTTGGTTGGCTGACGAGTTTACGCTTACCAAGACAATCAGTTTTTGGCTTTCTCCATTGAGGCATTTTACCATTCAAGTTGGCAGTGCAATCGAAGTGGTTCTCCCTTTACCCCTTAGCCGAATAGATCGGGAATGTAAGAGGTAAACACATGAGCCGGGGAACCCAACTATTGACGAAAATCGAGGTTTGAAACTAGTGCGTATAATGCAACATCCATGACGCTGAATAAACACTTCGAACTTGTGAACTGGGCCCGAGGTTAAAATATGAGCCCATAACGTTTGTATCGCAAAAGTAATCTTTTGGCTCAAAGGCAGGAAATGAAAGGAACATGAGTATATGTATGGTAACCCCAAATGGTGCATTCTCCTTTATTTCATATGGTCGACCCATGCATGCCGAGCTTTATCAAAAGAAACTTATAAAAGATACAATGTTGTGCAGGAAAAAAAGAAAGGGGTAGAAAATAGGGCAGATGCTACCGAGTTTATTAGCCGAGTCCTTCCTTGTTGCACGTCTGCGCCTCCTTGCTGGTTGCCAGCTCAACTTCATCTATGGGGAGGTTGGTGTGTGTGGCATGCTACCTCGGTCGTCCATTTGATCGATGATGCTTGACGATCGGGCCCTTTAAAAAGGTGCACAGCTGTCACAGGATGGTTGAAGCCATGTGGTCATGCCGCTCCCATTTTAGGCCTACAATAGTGCCTTGTCAGTGTATGAGAATTTTACTTCGACGTTGCTTGGTTGATCCAGGAACGGCGTGCTATGTGTGATACTTCTCCAACATATCTATAATTTTTGATTGCTCCATGCTATTATATTACCCGTTTTGGATGTTTATGGGCTTTACTTTATACTTTTATATCATTTTTGGGACTAACCTACTATCCGGAGGCCCAGCCCGAATTGCTGTTTTTTTGCCTATTTTAGTGTTTCGAAGAAAAAGAATATTAAATGGAGTCCAAACGGAATGAAACCTTCGGGAGTGATCTTTTTGGAACAAACACAACCCAGGAGACTTGGAGTGGACGTCAAGAAGCAGCCGAGGCGGCCACGAGGCTGCCAGGCGCGCCCTAGGAGGGTGGGCGCGCCCCCACCCTCGTGGGCCCCTCGTGGCTCCACCGACCTACTTCTTCCTCCTATATATATCCACATACCCCGAAAACATCCAGGAGCACCACAAAACCCTATTTCCACCGCCACAACGTTCTGTATCCGCGAGATCCCATCTTGGAGACTTTGCCGGTGCTCCACCGGAGGGGGAATCAACCATGGAGGGCTTCTACATCAACACCATAGCCTCTCCGATGAGTTGTACCACAGACCTTCGGGTCCATAGTTATTAGCTAGATGGCTTCTTCTCTCTCTTTGAATCTCAATACAAAGTTCTCCTTGATATTCTTGGAGATCTATTCGATGTAACTCTTTTTGCGATGTGTTTGTCGAGATCCGATGAATTGTGGGTTTATGATCAAGTTCATCTATGAGAAATATTTAAACTCCTCTGAATTATTTTATGTATGATTTGTTATCTTTGCAAGTCTCTTCGAATTATCAGTTTGGTTTGGCCTACTAGATTTATCTTTCTTGCAATGGGAGAAGTGCTTAGCTTTGGGTTCAATCTTGCGGTGTCCTTTCCTAGTGACAGTAAGGGCAGCAAGATACATATTGTATTGTTGCCATCGAGGATAAAAAGATGGGGTTTATATCATATTGCTTGAGTTTATCCCTCTACATCATGTCATCTTGCCTAAATGTGTTACTCTGTTCTTATGAACTTAATACTCTAGATGCATGCTGGATAGCGGTCGATGTGTGGAGTAATAGTAGTAGATGCAGAATCGTTTCGATCTACTTGTCACGGACGTGATGCCTATATACATGATAATGCCTAGATAATCTCATAACTATGCACTTTTCTATCAATTGCTCGACAGTAATTTGTTCACCCATTGTAATACTTATGCTATCTTGAGAGAAGCCAGTAAAACAACCTATGGCCCCGGGTCTATCTTTTATCGTATAAGTTTCCAATCTACTTTATTTTGTAATTTTTACTTTCCAATCTATATCATAAAAATACCAAAACTATTTATCTTATCTTATTATCTCTATCAGATCTCACTTTTGCAAGTGGTCGTGAAGGGATTGACAACCCCTTTATCATGTTGGTTGCGTGGTTCTTGTTTGTTTGTGTAGGCACGAGGGACTTGTGAGGTGCCTCCTACTGGATTGATACCTTGGTTCTCAAAAACTGAAGGAAATACTTACGCTACTTTGCTGCATCACCCTTTCCTCTTCAAGGGAAAACCAACGCAGTGCTCAAGGGGTAGCAATGTGCTTTAGCTCCTCGACCTCCCATGGAATTTTGAGTGCAAAATTGTGCTGTTGGTGAACGTTGCATGGGAAACAAAAAATTTCCTACGCCCACCAAGATCAATCTAGGAGATGAACATATAGGAGAGGAGAGATTGCATCTACATACCCTTTGTAGGATCGAAAGTATGTCTAGAGGGGGGGGATGATTAGACTACTTGACCAAATAAAAGTCTATCCTTTTCTCAATTTTAAGTCTTGGTAGATTTTAGCAACTTAACACAAGTCAAGCAATCAACCTACACATGCAATTCTAAGAGTATAGCAGCGGAATGTAAATCATTGCATATGAAGGTAAAGGGGAGGAGTTTGGAGGGAGCAAACGCAACGTAGACACGGAGATTTTTGGCGTGGTTCTGATAGGTGGTGCTATCGAACATCCACGTTGATGGAGACTTCAAGCCACGAAGGGTAACAATTGCGCGAGTCCACGGAGGGATCCACCCACGAAGGTTCCACGGAGAAGCAACCTTGTATATCTCACCATGGCATCACGCATGAAGGACTTGCCTCACTTGGGTAGATCTTCACGAAGTAGGCGATCTCCTTGCCCTTACAAACTCCTTCATTCAACTCCATAATCTTGATGGAGGCTCCCAAGTGACACCTAACCAATCTAGGAGACAACACTCTCCAAAAGGTAATAGATGGTGTGTTGATGATGAACTCCTTGATCTTGTGCTTAAAATGATAGTCTCCCCAACACTCAACTCTCTCTCTCACAGATTTGACATGGTGGAAAGATGATCTGAGTGGAAAGCACTTGGGGAAGGCTAGAGATCAAAATTCTTGTAGTTGGGTCGGAATGTCTTGGTCTCAACACATGAGTAGTTGGTTCTCTCTCAAAAAACTGAGTAGTGGAAGTGTAGGCACGTTCTGATGGCTCTCTCACGGATGGAGAAGGGGGTGGAGGGGTATATATAGCCTCCACACAAAATCTAAACGTTACACACAATTTACCAAACTCGATGGGACCGAATAGTGAAACTCGGTGAGACCGACCTGGTTCACAATGTGAATGTTAGGATTTTCGGTGGGACCGACAATATCAACTCGGTGGGACCAATATGCTAGGGTTAGGGCAAACCCTCATCCCAATGAGACCGATCACATGAACTCGGTGAGACTGATTTCAATAATAAGCAAACAAAGACTTGGTCAGGCAAACTCAGTGGGACCGATCGCTCATTTCGGTGAGACCGAAATGATACAAAAAGGAAACAGAGAGTTTGCACTGTGAACTCGGTGGGAACGATCACTCATTTCGGTTAGACCGAAATGTTAAGAAGGGAAACAGAGAGTTCGCAATCCCATCTCAGTGAGACCGAACTAATTAGGGTTTCTAGATATGGCTATGTCAAGTGAACTCGGTGGCGCCGGATAGATCAAATCGGTGGGGCCGAGTTTGACTTTAGGTTTAGGACATATGTGGAAATGAGAAAGTGATTGAGGGCTTTTGGAGCATATCACTAAGCATTTTGAGCAAGCAAGCCATTAAGTAACACCTCATCCCCTTTTAACAGTATTGGCTTTTCCTAAGGACTCAATATGATCTTGGATCACTAAAATGAAAATGTAGAGTCTTGAGCTTTTGCCAATATGTGTCCTTAGCATTTTGAGGGGGCCACATCTCTAATCCATGCCATACCAACTATTGAACTTTCTGAAACATTAATCTTGAAAGAATGTTAGTTCAATGAGCTATATGTTGTTATGAATTACCAAAACCACCTAGGGATTAGTTGCGCTTTCAATCTCCCCCTTTTGGGTAATTGATGACAACATATAGATCAAAGCTTCGACAAATGATAATATCAATGAAGTACATCGTCGCTTTGAGAAGTATGTGATAAGCAAGAGCTCCCCCTAATTTTTTGCATTATTTAAAATTTGCTTCTGAATGCAAATGCACAATCGATTAGGATCATGGGTCACTCTTCCATGTCACATACATCTTTGGTGGAGCGCTCAAAATGATAGAATATGAAATATGCACTCATCACCAAGGCAAGGTATGAATGATCATACATGAGAGATAGAATATCATCATTCAAGCACAAACATTAAAGAATGATATGATCAAACATATGATCATAGGAGTGTCTCACACACAAGCATAAATATTGTATCACCCAAACAAGCAAGCAAATAAAGTAGCAAGAGAGGCAAAAGAAGAAAAACACACACACACTCTCTCTCTCTCGAACCCTATGATCTATACACTTTCTCCCCCTTTGGCAACAAGTTACCAAAAATCTTGAAAATGCATAGTGCTATGGGGCTCTCTAAGAACGATCTCTGGGAGCTCCGGAGTGCGAAGGGGGCGTGGAGAGGAGTCCTGCAACGAATGCATCCAAAGAGGTCTCAGGAGCTGGTGGAGTTGCAACTGGAGGAGCAAGTGAAGTTGTAGCTGTAGGTGCTGACACTACAGGTCTGGGATCAGTAGCAACTGGCACAGCTGAGGACCTTGGTCCCCTTGGGACTTGCTAAAAAGCATCTATTGTAGGTCCCTCATCCCTGTCTTCAAGCTCTTCTTGAATCTTCTCCATAGTTGATTGAATTTCTGTGCCTTCACATCTAGATCATGTATTTTTGTTTCAATTATCCTCTCAAAACTCTCTTGATTTTGAGTCAGGGTGTCCAATCCTTTCTCAATCCTCAAAGTATCCTGAATGAGATAACCAAGTTGATCTTGCTTGGACTTCAGAAATATCTGGGATGCCTCTTCAACACTTGGTGTCTTGGCTACCTTCTCTGCTTTTGCTTTTTCTTTCTTGTCCTGAGCCTCTACTGATGTAGGATGTGATGAATCCATCACAACCACATTGTCTTCAAATTCAGGCAGCATGGGAAGATGCTCCTTGTCCAAAAGATACATGCCTTTGCCCATCTTGGAGTTAACGAGCATCTGAATGTGTGTAGCATAGCCACATGATCTCTTTTGGTTTGCAGCAGTCCTTTTGATAGTCTCAACTATCAAGGACATCACCTTGAATTTCTTTGGCACATCAAACATGTGCAGCGAATTTATTGAATGCCCTCTAATCATCCTGTCATCTCCAGACTTGGGCAACAATGTGTGCCTGAGGATAGTGTTGATTGTTGGCAGCCCTGACAGCAGATAGTATACTGAGCCAAACTTGTGAGTCTCCAAGGCAGCATCGGGAATCTCCTTGTACATGTGTGCCATGGAGTCATGTCCTTTTCTGGGCTTGGCATACACATTTGTGTCATCCTCATGCTCTTCTGGGGCATTGATCAGCTTTGCCAACTCAACAATAGAAGATTAGTACTTAGTACCCTCAGTCATCCAAACAATTTTACCATCAGGGTAAAAGTGTGTTGTAGAGTAAAACTGCATGATCAACTCATCATTCCATTTAGTCAATTTGTGACCAACAAATGTGTCAACTCCTATTGATCTGAGACTCTCATGTACTCCTGGGAAATAATCAACATTGTTGTCAATGAACTTCCAGTCAACCCATCTCATATCACTAGCTATGGGCTTCTTGTCCAGGAGCACAGTCTCATAGAAATCTTGCCGTTCCTTTGTATGGAACCTGTAGTCCACAACAGTTCTCCTCCTTGTGGAATATGGGTCTGTCTGCCTCCATAGCCTGAGGCTTGCATCCTTCCTTAGCTTCATGTTCTCAGCCACAGGATGTGTATCATCGTGATTAGGGATCTTGGGCTTCAATTTCCTAAGCACTTGGTCTTCTTCTTCTTCTTCTTCTTCTTATTCTTCTTCTTCTTCTTCTTCTTCTTCTTCTTCTTCTTCTTCTTCTTCTTCTTCTTCTTCTTCTTCTTCTTCTTCTTCTTCTTCTTCTTCTTCTTCTTCTTCTTCTTCTTCTTCTTCTTCTTCTTCTTCTTCTTCTTCTTCTTCTTCTTCTTCTTCTTCTTCTTCTTCTTCTTCTTCTTCTTCTTCTTCTTCTTCTTCTTCTTCTTCTTCTTATTCTTCTTATTCTTCTTCTTCTTCTTCTTCTTCTTCTTCTTCTTCTTCTTCTTCTTCTTCTTCTTCTTCTTCTTCTTCTTCTTCTTCTTCTTCTTCTTCTTCTTCTTCTTCTTCTTCTTCTTCTTCTTCTTCTTCTTCTTCTTCTTCTTCTTCTTCTTCTTCTTCTTCTTCTTCTTCTTCTTCTTCTTCTTCTTCTTCTTCTTCTTCTTCTTCTTCTTCTTCTTCTTCTTCCTCCTCCTCCTCCTCCTCATATGAGTCTCTGATCATAGAAGATCTGCCAATCACTCTGGCCATGGTCTTCTTAACCCTTTCCTTCCTCTTCTTGCCTTCACGAACCTCTTTTTCACTTGGTTCAGCTGTGGTTTGAGTTGATGCTCTTGCTTTTGACATTGGAATCCTCTTGGCAGGTGCCTTCTTCTTCATTCCTGGCTTTGTGGTTGCAGCAGTGCCAAATTCTTTCTTGACAACTTTCTTTTTGGAAGTGACTTCCTCATCAACCATAAAATCTTCATCCTCAGAATCAGATGTTTTCTTCTTCCTTTGCCTAGTTGCAGCCTTAGGCAGGTTGCTAGGAGTACTTCTGCTCCCATCATCATAGCTGTCAGAGGGACTAGTGCCCTCACTCAAGTGAACCTGCTCCTCAGACTTGTTTTGGCTGTCACTGTTGTCAGACATGGCTGAAAGCTGAAGGCTGACCCTGTGAATAGATATAGTTGAGACAGAGTGGATGAGCATCACAACGTGTAGAGATTTTGCAAAACAAATGAGCCAAAAATTTGTTTTAGTTTTCTACAGAAGTCATTTCGGAGCTACCGATTTGTTGAACTCGGTGACACCGAAGGAATATTAGAGCCTACACTGGCGATATCAGTCAGACCGAGACACAGTTCGATGACTCCGAGA
This sequence comes from Triticum aestivum, assembly GCF_018294505.1. NCBI lineage: Eukaryota > Viridiplantae > Streptophyta > Magnoliopsida > Poales > Poaceae > Triticum > Triticum aestivum. The sequence goes on along the minus strand of NC_057798.1, from coordinate 267,850,335 downwards.
TTGCTAGGGTTTCACTAAGATCTGAACTCGGTCACACCGATTTGTAAGTTTCAGTCAAACCGGAAATCACAAGTGCAATGGACTGGGCCAAATCGGTGAGACCGATTTCTACAACTCGGTCGGTCCGAGATGAATTCGACGGAAACCTAACCCTAAGTTTTTGAACCAAAACTAATCTAGAGGAGTTTTTGGTTGGATAGAAGTTTATCAAACTTGGTAAGGTTCATGGCATTGACCTAAGTGCAGGAATCAGAGGCAAAGATTGCACAAAGGGGTCGAGTTCATACCCTAACTCGGCGGTGAACTCGCTACGACGACAACGGCGGCGGAAACCAGCAGTAGGAGGTTGCTGGCGACGGAGGAGACGATCCGGAGACCTCGAGTCAGCAGAGCTAGACAGCGCGGGCGAAGGGTTTCGGAGAAATTTCCAAAATTCAATCCGTGGGTATATATATCAGACCCTGTTGGTGTGACCGAGTTGAGCAACTCGGTGGCACCGAGATGTAGAATCGCAAGCAGTTACTGCAACTCGGTGAGATCGAATTGTTCAAATCGGTTGCACCGAGATTGAAACCTAGATCAACTCAATGAACTCAGTATGACCGGAAGGAATGAATCAGTCAGACCAAAATACATCAAGAGGTTTGGAAGTTTAAGTCTATGACGAATCGGTGGCTCCAAGTGCTCCTCACCCAGAGGGTTCGAATCTGACTTGATGAAACTTTGTGATGTAGCATGAATAGAGTTTGAGACGAGAATATCATAGATAGCTAGATGGAATACTTAGGAATTCTTGTCCATCCATTTGGCAAAATAAAAGACCAAACAATCAAAGCAACAAATGGATGTCCTCGAATGAAGAAAATTATGCAACCAACATGTTCACACAATTAAGATAGCAAATGAAATATGTGGCAAAGCATGCACAATCACTCTAGCATCTATCAAGCAATTGGCGATGACTAGGTCATCTATATATGAGTATATTGACTTAGGAGTCAAATGAGAACATTTGATCATAGGTCATACTCATCGTTTAAGCACAAGTGGGGTTACCACTTTTACATAAAGCATTGTTGTGTTCACACCATTAGAGTTGCTTTAGCTCAATTCTTAGAGTAAAGCTCCCCCTAGATGTGATATCCCCTTTTAGAGGGATGAACTAACCTTGGGTTTTGTCGATGATGACTTCATGTAGATGTTGAAGATGTGGATGCTCAATGTCGATGTAGATCATTTGGAGCAATCCATTGGAGTGAGTTGCACTTTCAATACCTACATGGGTTAGTCCCACAAGGAACAAACAAGGATATCCATAGACATAGAGTGAATTACACACAAGATGATGTCCATGAAAGCATTAGGTTACCTTGTCCCTTGACTTACTAACAAGAGGGTTTGTGACTCCTTGAACAAGTGCAAGATGTGGAAGTTGATTGCACTTGTTGTTGCCAATATGAATATGAGTGAATTATGTTGGCAGAGTCACCCTCAAGAACTCTCTAGTTCTTCTTCTTCGGGATCCGCATCATCTTGATGGGAACCCTTGGGGTTGTGGATGTACTTGATGAAGTAGAACTTGAGGTAGACTTGGGAACCCCTGACCAAGGCCTTTAGAGCTTCTTCAAATGCATCAATCTCTTTTGGAAGCTTGTCCTTGCCTTTTAGCTTGTGGTCTTGTTGTGGAAGATCATCTTGAGCTTGTGTCCCCTTGAAGGAAGTAGGATCATACTTCTCTTGTTGAGGAACAAACTTCGTCTTGGGGTATTGATCTTCTTCCCATTCAACTCCATTGGCATTGAACTTTCGTTCAAAACCAACACCTTGATTCTTCCGGTGCCTTCCTTGCTTGCGTACAATTTCCTCAAATTGCTTACTTCCGGCAAGGCTCTTGTAAACACCTTTCTCTATAATTCCCTTCAATAAGCTATTTTCTTGCTCAAGTGTAACTTGGCTAAGAGAATCATTAGTGGAATCAAGAGAACTACTAGAAGCAACAATATTGGATTTAGCATGATTATTGTTACTACTAGAAGAATAATCTTTCTTACTTTTGTTGCTAGATTTTACTTGTGGCATGTAAGTAGACAAGAGTAAATGCTTGGCAATGTAAGAAGAACTTTTCTTCCGAAGATCATCATTGATGTCTTTTAAGAACCCATGTTCTTGCTCTAGGTTGAGCTTCTCGAAGCGTAGCTTCTCATGAGTTTTTAAATGTTCTCGATGATCTTCTAAAGTAGTTTCATGCGCTAACTTAAGAGTGTTTAGTTCTTTAGTTAGATGCTCAATCTCCTTCATATCATTGTCATTCGTTTCATCTTGATTAGTTTCATCATAGTTTTCATCACTAGCATTTTCAACAAGTAACTCATCATCACCTAGAAAATCATCTTCATCACTATTAAAATAAATATACTCGGGGTGTGATACCTTGGGGCCTTTAGCCATGAAGCATGCATCTTCCAATTCCTTCATTTGGTGAGTCAAATATGTCATAGGAGTTGGTTGACACAAGTGCAAGACCCGCAACACCTTCATCTCGAGTATATTCGTAGTAGTAGTGATAACTTCTCATGGACTGGTGGTCAGAGTCAGAACCAGATACCCATTCAACAACATGAGTGTGATGTCTTTGTTTTGTGTAGCTCCTTGATGACTTGTCCTTCCTTTCCAAATCCTTGATTCTGCGAGAGGTTATTCGTTCATAACGATCATCTCTACTCCTTCTCTCTCTTGGAGGTGATTCTTCTCTTCTACTTCTTCTTTTAGGTGAGTCTTCTATTCTTTTGTAGGGAGTTGTAAACTCATTGGAATAGTGTTCGGGTCTTCCACAATTGTAGCAATTATGTTCACGACTAGAAGATCTTCTGTCATGGTAGGATCTTGACTTGGAGCTTCTCTCCTTGCTTCTACTCTTGTATATTGTTGAAGTTCTTCACCATTAAGCTCAATTCCTCATTGAAGACTTATTTTTCACTTGATGTGGCAGGAGCACCACATCAGGCTTTATAAGCACCACTATACTTGTTGTGAAGCTCTTCTTTATCCTTGAGTGCCATCTCATGAGCAACAATTCTTCAAATGACTTCTATTGGCTTGAGATCTTTGTAATTGGGCATCATTTGGATCAATCTGCACACGGTATCATATTTTCCATCCAAGGATCTTAGGATCTTCTTGATGATGAATCTGTCAGTCATCTCTTCACTTCCTCAGCCGGCAATCTCATTTGTGATGAGCGCAAGCCTAGAGTACATTTCAGCGACACCTTCACCATCCTTCATTTTGAACTTGTCAAGTTGACTTTGAAGCACATCCAACTTGGATTCCTTGACGGACTCGGTACCTTCGTGCATATCAATCAATGTATCCCAAATTTCCTTTGCATTCTCAAGACGGCTGATTTTGTTGAATTCTTCGGGGCACAATCCATTGAAGAGGATATCGCAAGCTTGAGCGCTTTATTGCAGCATCTTCAACTCTTCCGCAGTTGCTTCACAATTTGGTTCTCTCCCATCAAAGAATTCGCCTTGCAAACCAATAAACACAATAGCCCAAACGGTGGGGTCATGTCCAAGAATATGCATTTTCATCTTATGCTTGCAACTAGCAAAATTAGTACCATCAAAGTAAGAACCTCTACGGTAGTAATTTCCCTCGCTAGATGCCATACTCTCCTAGGTTGTGAAACCAAGGCTATGATCACCAAAGCTATGGAAATCAAGGAAAATGGAGACCAAAGCTCTGATACCATTTGTAGGATCAAAAGTATGTCTAGAGGGGGGGGGGGTGATTAGACTACTTGACCAAATAAAAATCTAGCCTTTTCCCAATTCTAAGTCTTGGCAGATTTTAGCAACTTAACACAAGTCAAGCAATCAACCTACACATGCAATTCTAAGAGTATAGCATCGGAATGTAAATCATTGCATATGAAGGTAAAGGGGAGAAGTTTGGAGGGAGCAAACACAATGTAGACACGAAGATTTTTGGCATGGTTCCGATAGGTGGTGCTATCGTACATCCACGTTGATGGAGACTTCAACCCACGAAGGGTAACGGTTGCACGAGTCCACGGAGTGCTCCACCCACGAAGGATCCACGAAGAAGAAACCTTGTCTATCCCACCATGGCCATCGCCCACGAAGGACTTGCCTCACTTGGGTAGATCTTCACGAAGTAGGCGATCTCCTTGCCCTTACAAACTCCTTGGTTCAACTCCACAATCTTGATGGAGGCTCCCAAGTGTCACCTCACCAATCTAGGAGACACCACTCTCCAAAAGGTAATAGATGGTGTGTTGATGATGAACTCCTTGCTCTTTTGCTTCAAATGATAGTCTCCCCAACACCCAACTCTCTCTCACAGATTTGGATATGGTGGAAAGATGATTTGAGTGGAAAGCAACTTGGGGAAGGTTAGAGATCAAGATTCTTGCAGTTGGATGGAATGTCTTGGTCTCAACACATGAGTATGTGGTTCTCTCTCAGAAAATGAGTAGTGGAAGTGTAGGCATGTCCTGATGGCTCTCTCACGAATGGAGAAGGGGGTGGAGGGGTATATATAGCCTCCACACAAAATCTAACTGTTACACACAATTTACCAAACTCGGTGGGACAGAATAGTGAAACTCGGTGAGACCGACCTAGTCCAAAATGTGAACTTAGGCTTTTCGGTGGGACCGACAATATCAACTCGGTGAGACCGATACGCTAGGTTAGGTAAAAAAACCTCATCTCGGTGAGACAGATCACACGAACTCGGTGAGACCGATTTCAGTAATAAGCAAACGGAGACTTGGTCAAGCAAACTCGATGGGACCGATTGCTCATTTCGATGAGACCGAAATGTTATGAAAAGGAAACAGAGAGTTTGCACTGCAAACTCGGTGGGACCAATCACTCATCTCAGTTAGACCAAAACGTTATGAAGGGAAACAGAGAGTTTGCAATCCCATCTGGGTGAGACCGAGATCCCTATCGGTGAGACCTAACTGATTAGGGTTTCTGGATATGGCTATGTCAAGTGAACTCGTTGGCGCTGGATAGATCAAATCGGTGGGGCCGAGTTTGACTTTAGGTTTAGTACATATGTGGAAATGTGAAAGTGGTTGAGGGCTTTTGGAGCATATCACTAAGCATTTTGAGCAAGCAAGCCATTAAGCAACACCTCATCCCCTTTTAATAGTATTGGCTTTTCCCATGGACTCAATGTGATCTTGGATCACTAAAATGAAAATGTAGAGTCTTGAGGTTTTGCCAGTATGTATCCTTAGCATTTTGAGGGGTCCACATCTCTAGTCCATGCCATACCAACCATTGAACTTTCTGAAACATTGATCTTGAAAGAAAGTTAGTTCAATGAGCTATATGTTGTTATGAATTACCAAAACCCCCAGGGATTAGTTGCACTTTCACCCTTGTAGATTGCTAAGCGGAAGCTTTAAGAAACGCGAATGATGTAGTCGAACGTCTTCATGATCCAATCATGATCCACCCCACGAACTCCCGATCCAAGTGCCGAACGGACGGCACCTCCGCGTTCAACACACGTACAGCTTGATGAAGCCTTCACCTCCTTGATCCAACGAGCGATGGTCAAGTAGTAGCTCAAATCCTCCGGCAGCATGACAGAGTGGTGGTGGCGGTGGTGGTGGAATCTCAGCATAGCTTCACTAAGAATTATGGAGAGGAAGAGGGCTACGAGGGAGAGGAAGTGAAGTGCCATGGCATGGAGATGTACTCAAGGGTGCGGCTGCCCTCTCACTACCTTTCTATATATAGGGGGAAGGGAGGAGGAGGCGGAGCCCTAGGTCCCATCTAGGGGGGGGGGGGGCGGCCAAGGCATATGGGGGCGCCCTCTAGGGAAACCTTAGGGTGACTTGCCCCCAAGCCAGGTGGAGGGAACCCTAGAAGGGGCGCCCCACCTCTCCTGGGTACGTGGGAAAGGGTGAGGGAGGCGCACAACCCCTTAGTGGGCTAGTTTCCCCCTCCCCTTGGCCCATGAGGCCCCACAACACTTGCCCCCCCGAAACCCCTTTCGGTCATGACCCCCGAAACAATTCCAGACTCGAATACCCTTTGTCCAATATATCGATCTTCACCTCTGGACCATTCCGGAGTTCCTCGTCATGTCCGGGATCTCATCCAATACTCCGAACAACCTTCGGTAACCACCAAAAGGACTAAACTATACTTATATCGTCACCAAATGTTAAGTGTGTAGACCCTGCGGGTTCGAGAACTATGCAGACATGGCCGAGACACCTCTACGGTCAATAACCAATAGCGGGACCTGGATGCCCATATTGGTTCCTACATATTCTACAAAGATCTTATCGGTCGAACCTCAATGTCAAGGATTCTACTAATCCCGTATGTAGTTCCCTTTGTCCATCGGTATGTTACTTGCCTGAGATTCGATCATCGATATCTCCATACCTATTTCAATGTCGTTACCGGCAAGTCCCTTCACTCGTTCTGTAATACAAGATCCCGTCTAACTCATTGGTCACATTGCTTGCAAGCTCATTGTGATACTGTATTACCGAGTGGGCCCTGAGATACCTCTCCGTCATACAGAGTGACAAATCCCAGTCTTGATCCATGCCAACTCAACAGACACCCCCGGAGATACCTGTAGAGCACCTTTATAGTCACCCAGTTACGTTGCGACGTTGGGTACACAAAAGGTACTCCTCCGGTGTCAATGAGTTGCATGATCTCATGGTCATAGGAACATATACTTGACATGCAGAAAATGATAGCAATAAACTTGATACGATCATATGCTACCTTTATAGTTTGGGTCTTGTCCATCACATCATTCTCCTAATGATGTGATCCCATTATCAAATGACAACTCATGTCCATGGCTAGGAAACCATAGCCATCTTTGATCAACGAGCTAGTCCGGTAAAGGCTTACTAGGGACACGTTGTTGTCTATGTAGCCACACATGTATTTGAGTTTCTGGTCAATACAATTACATCATGGATAATAAACGATTATCATGAACAAGGAAATATAATAATAACAACTTTATTATTGCCTCTAGGGCATATTTCCAACAGTCTCCCACTTGCACTAGAGTCAATAATCTAGCATTACATGGTAATGAATCTAACACCCATAGAGTTCTAGTGTTGATCATGCTTTGCCCATGGAAGAGGTTTAGTCAACAGTTCTGCAACCAGATCCTATGTATCTTGCAAATGTTTATGTCTTCCTCTTTGATGTAATCGCATATGGAATTGAAGCGCCGCTTTATGTGTCTGGTCCTCTTGTGAAACCTTGGTTCCTTGGCTAGAGCAATGGCACCAGTGTTATCACAGAACAGAGTCATTGGGTCCGGTGCATTGGGCACAACTCCAAGATCTGTCATGAACTGCTTCATCCACACACCTTCCTTTGCTGCCTCCGAGGCAGCTATGTACTCCGCGTCGCATGTAGAATCAGCTACCATGCTGTTCTTAGAACTGCCAGCTTATCGCTCCCCCGTTGAGAACATATACATATCTAGTTTGAGACTTAGAGTTATCCGGATCAGTGTCAAAGCTTGCATCGACGTAACCCTTTACGACGAGCTCTTGATCACCACCATAAACAAGAAACATTTCCTTAGTCCTTTTCAGTTACTTAAGGATATTCTGGACCACTGTCCAGTGTTCCACTCCTAGATTACTCTGAAACCTTCCGGCCATACTTATGGCAAGGCAGACATCTGGTCTTGTGCACAACATCGCATACATGATAGAGCTTATGGCAGAAGCATAGGGGACGACACTCATCTTTTCTCTATCCTCTACAGTCGTTGGGCATTGAGTCTTACTCAACTTCACACCTTGCAAAACAGGCAAGAACCCCTTCTTGGACTGATCCATTTTGAACTTCTTCAAAATCTTATCAAGGTATGTGCTTTGTGAAAAATCCTATCAAGCGTCTTGATCTATCTCTATAGATCTTGATGCCTAATATGAAAGCAGCTTCTCATATGTCCTTCATTGAAAAACTCTTGTTAAAATATTCCTTCACGTTTCCCAAAAGGTCTATATTGTTTCCAATCAACAATATGTCATCCACATATAATATTAGAAACGACAAAGAGCTCCCACTCACTTTCTTGTAAATACAAGATTCTCCAAAAACTTGTATAAACCCAAACGCTTTGATCACCTCATCAAAGGGAAGATTCCAACTCCGAGATGCTTGCACCAGTCCATAAATGGATCACTGAAGTTTGCACACTTTGTCAGCATTCTCTGGATCGACAAAACCTTCCGGTTGCATCATATATATAACTCTTCCTTAAGGAAACCCTTAAGGAACGCTGTTTTGACATCCATATGCTAGATTTCATAATCGAAAAATGCAGCTATAACTAACGTGATTCTGATGGACTTAAGCATCGCTACGGGTGAGAAAGTCTCATCGTAGTCAACTCCTTGAACTTTTGAAAACCCCTTTGCCATAAGTTGAGCTTTATAGACGGTGATATTACCATCCGCGTCTGTCTTCTTCTTGAAGATCCATTTATTCTGAATGGCCTTTCGCCCTTCAGGTAATATTTCCAAAGTCCACACTTTGTTTTCGTACATGGATCCCATCTCGGATTTCATGGCCTCTAACCATTTGTCGAAATCCGGGCCCACCATCGCTTCTCCATAGCTCGTAGGTTCATCATTGTTGTTGTCCAACAACATGACCTCTAAGACAGGGTTACCTTACCACTCAGGAGCAGTAAGTATCCTGGTCGACCTATGAGGTTCGATAGCAACTTGATCCAAAGCTTCATGATCACTATCATTAGCTTCCTTTTCAACTGACGTAGGTGTCACAGAAACATCTTTCTGTGACACACTACTCATTGGTTGAAGTAAAGGTTCAACAACCTCATCAAGTTCTATCTTCCTCCCACTCAATTCTTTCGAGAGAAACTCTTTCTCGAAAAAGGACCCAATCTTAGCACAAACACTTTGCCCTTAGATCTGAGATAGAAGGTATACCCAATTGTCCCCTTTGGGTATCCTATGAAGACGCATTTGTCCGCTTTGGGTTCGAGCTTTTCCGGTTGAAGCCTTTTGAGATAAGCATTGCAACCCCAAACCTTAAGGAACAACAATTTAGGTTTCTTGCCAAACCACAGTTCATACGGTGCCGTCTCTACGGACATAGAGGGTGCCCTATTTAAAGTGAATGCAGTTATCTCTAATGCATAACCCCAAAAAGAGAGTGGCCGATCGGAAAGGGACATCATATAATGCATTGTCGGCGTTATGGGAACGGGGGTCCCCAGACTTGCCTACCTGCGGCCTGCGGCGTGGCTCAAAGGAGGCCCAGCACAGCCCATCTTCATCAACGCAAGCTCAAGACCCTCACGAGGGGCCAAGCCTCGCGGGGCGGACGACAAGGAGCTTCGTCAGGCACGGCCTCGTCAGGCTGGCTCATGAGGGGGCGGAGAGTTCAAGGCAGGGTACCTCGCGAGGTGCCCATGATGCAAGCCATGACGACCAAGGGCGCCAGTCGGGCGCCAGCCCGCGCAGTGTCCTCCTTTCCTCTTTGGTGCAAAGGGAGCAAGCGCAGGCGAGAGCATCAAGCAAAGGCGTCCATTTCGGTGCAACAAGACCAAGACCAGCCCAACGGCTGGAAGGAAGTCATTGTGGAGCCCAAGCCGGCGTCATCACTAGAGCCTTTGACAGGCGAGGACCAACTTTAGTCAGGATAAGTGTACCCACTGTTCCCCTTCAAAATGGCCAATTGTTGGCGCCCTTCCCGCTCAATATTTGGGAAGAGGCCCAGGGCCTTTGCCTATAAATAGGACTAGCCACCCCCAGGGTAGAGGCATCTGGATCCTCATCAAGAAACCAGTAGATAGAGCGACTGAACCCCTCCTAGCAGTTCATCGCACCAGCCAAGAACAGACCCTAGCGAGGCTATTCTTCCTTGTATTGTTCATCATCAGCCCAAGAGGCAATCCACCACACCACACACTGGAGTAGGGTATTACACCACAATGGTGGCCTGAACCAGTATAAATCTTGTGTCTCTTGTGCTATTTAGTTTGGTAGTTAGATCTTAGCGATTCAGCGAGGAACGAGCCGGCAGAGGGTTGAATCTCCGCGCGCACCCCAGAGTTCAAACCTCAAGGGTCTACCGGAACCCAAATTCCGACATTTGGCGCGCCAGGTAGGGGTGCGCCGGAATTTGCCTTCCGTTATCTTGTTCTTCCCCGACCACCGCAACCATGTCTGACGCTCGTCGGGCTCGCGCCGAGCGCCGAGCCGCCCTCGCCTCCCATGTCGCCCAGACGGCTCCCGTCGGTGGGCGCCCTCGTCGTTCCCCGTCACCTGCTGTCAACGCCGCCACCGGCCCGGCAGGGAACGAGCAGCAAGCATCGTCCCAGCATCCGTCCATGAGGCGGGACGGCCGTACCGCCACACCCTCGCTCATCCCCGCTGGTTCTTCATCACGCGCGCCCCGCACGGCCATGGAGGCCCGAGCTGCGCTCATCGCGGCGAACGAGCTCCTGCGCTACCGCCCCATCGACGACGTCTATGAAGAATGGCTCGACCGAGTCACTGAGCTCGTCCGCGCCACCGGAGGCGCCCCCGCACCGTCCTTCTAGCTGCACCACACCCCGCCCCGCGCGGGCGATGAAGCTCCTGGGGCGCCTCAGCCGCCTCCTCCTCAAGAAGGCGCCCTGGCCCCAAGGCGCGCGGCCCCTGGGCGGAACCCGCTCCGCCAGGCGCCAGCGCGGCAAGAGCAGAGCTGCCAAGAAGTCCCTCGCCCACGAGAAGCTGCCCGAGCGCTCCCTCCTCCAGCACGTCAAGACCCAGCGCTGCCCCCAGCTGTAGCGCATGGGGACCCGCAGGACCAAGCTCTCCATCACCCAAGGCCCCCCGTGGCCACGGCGGGCTGCCGCGCCTTCACCTCAGAGCTGCGCAGCGTCGCGTGGCCCGGCAAGTTCAAGCCAGACCTGCCCCCTCGCTACGATGGCACGGCTGACCCTGCGGAGTTCCTCCAACTCTATGAGTTGGGCATCGAAGCTGCCAACGGAGACGAAAAGGTCATGGCGAACTGGTTTCCCATGGCGCTCAAGGACGGAGCCTGCACCTGGCTCCTGAATCTGGCCCCAGGCACGATCTCTTCCTGGGACGAGATGCACACCCGCTTCATTGCCAACTTCCAGGGCACTCGCGACCGGCCACCCGCCGTGAGCGACATGCGCCGTATCAAGCAGCAGCCAGGGGAAACCCTGCAGAAGTACATCCAGCGCTTCAACAACACTCGCCTCAAGATCCCCAGGGTAACGGCGGAGGCCATCATCTCTGCCTTCTCCGACGGTGTGCGCGATGTCAAGATGAAGGAGGAGCTGGCGATGCATGAAGACTTGTGCACCTCCCTGGAGCTGTTCAACTTGGCGACCAAGTGCGTCAGGGCTGAGGAGGGGCGCCTCTCCCTCCTCGAGCTGCCTGGTGCGGACCCAGAAGAGAAGAAGCCCAAGGCCAAGGACGTGAAGCGCAAGGGGGCTGCCGTGCTCGCGGCCGAGCCAGACACCAAACGGGGCAGAGATCAGCCCGAATCCTCCAAGGGCAGCCGGTATTGCGTGTACCACGACCTCCACACTCACAACACAAATGAATGCCAAGAGCTCCGGGCCGTGCACGAAGGAAGGGTCGGCAGACATCCCGACCGCAGCGACCGGGGCTACGGTCGAGGAGGAGGAAGGAATGCAGTACACTGGGAAGACCGCGGCCCGTGCCAACGGTGGTGCGACCAACCTCGCGAGGACCGCTGGCAGGACCCGCTTCGCGAGGGAGGCTGGAGGGATCAGCCTCGCAAGGATCGCCCGCAAGGGAACGCAGGCCTCCCTCCGCTGCCGCCGCAGCCAAGAAGGAATGAAGACCGTCATCAGGACAAGGGGGCTGGGGGCTTTCAGGAACCGCGTGCAATCGCCTGCATCCTAGGCGGAGCTCAAGCCCCAGCCTCTCAGTGCATCTTCAAGCAGTTCGCCCGCGAAGTGAATGCAATCCTCCCCAAGATCGAGGCCACGCGCCCTCTCAGGTGGTCGGCGTGCGCCATCACGTTCAGCTCAGCGAATCAGCTCAAGTGCGCGGCCACAGCAGGAGTCCTCCCGATGCTTTGTTCCCCAATCATCAGCAACGTGCTAGTCATCAGGACCCTCATCGACGGCGGGGCAGGGCTCAACGTCCTGTCCGTGGAAACATTCAACAATCTTCAAGTGCCTTATAGTCAGCTTCAGCCAACCAAGCCCTTCTCCGGAGTCACTGACGGCTCCACGGTCCCGATAGGGCAGGTCCGCCTTCCTGTCACCTTCGGGGCACGTGACAACTACCGCACCGAGCTCATCGACTTCGATGTCGCCCACATTCGCCTGCCGTACAACGCCATCCTAGGGTACCCAGTGCTGGCCAAGTTCATGGCCGTAACCCACCACGGCTACAACGTCCTCAAGATGCCAGGAAGTGGCGGGGTCATCACGGTGCCCTGCGAAGAGAGAGACGCAGTGTGCTCCCTGGAGCGAGCTTTTCAGGCCGCATCACTGGAAGACCCAGACAACGGAAGCAGGAGGCTTCCCGAGGCCGCCCCCAAGAAGAAGAAGACATCAACCGACCTGGCTCCTCAGGAGGCAGCCCCTCAGGGCCCGCGCCTGGCCAGGAGGAGCCTCCTTCCATCGCATAGGGAAGCGCGCCCGGCGCCCTCCTTAGGCAGGGCTCGGGGGCTCTCCCCTGGAGGGCCGCCGACCTCGCCGAGGTCATGAGGGAGGCACTTGGGCACCACGTGGAGGCATGCTTCGAAGCACATTTCCCTCAAGAAGGAGCAAGGCAAGGAGGGCAAAACCCTGAGGAGTTCGTCAGCAAGGCCATTCAGGAGTTACAGGAGTCAAGGGTCATGAGAGGCAACCGCCGCCTACCCGCTGTGGCCCCCCATCCAGGCGAGGATGGCGGGCTTCGCGTCTACATCGACATACCAGGGCTCAACCGAGCCGCGTCTCAAGAGCGCCTCTAGCCCTCGCGAGTGGGACGTTGCGAGGGTCTGCCCCACAGCTACGTGCGCATGCCTTACGGCCTGCCGAACACGGCTGCTGCGCACCAGCGTCTCATGAGGGCCATCTTGGAGGCTCAAGAGGTCAGGCGTGCCGCAGCCCTGGCGGAGATGGAGATGGCACGCGAGGAGCCGCCGGCGCCTCCGGAGCCTCCCGAGGCCCCTGGGCCTAGGGGCTCGTGAGGATTGGCTCCCGTAGCCCACCGAGTCTACTACACCAACACCCCTTCGTCCCCAACATCACCAGGTGACATCTTTTAAGTTTCATTTCTGGCTGGGAGCGCCTTTAGGGACGCATTATTCCCAGGCCGCGTGGGTCTGTCCCTGCGGCATGTATCCCTTTTATTTCATGTCCTTAGCTCATCTTATTGGGGGCGCCCCTTGGGCTGCATCATCCCCAAGCCGCTCGGGCCTGTCCCAGCAGCATGTATCCTTCTTGCGTTTATCTTAGGACTATGCTTTTGATCCACCATGCTTGTTATTTGGTGCCTTTTTCTCCTGGGTGTCGGAATCTTGCATGTTAAAGGGGGGTGCCTGAGCATCGCGACTCAGGGCTCCTACCGGCTCTCCGGCCCTCACCCTCTGGTCTTGTCCATGGCATCGCGACCTGGCATGCCAGCGACGGCTGAGACCAGCCCGAGAGCCGGGACCCGAGGACATAGAGTTTCGTCATCTAACCCAGCTTGCGCGTTAAAGGGGGGGTGCCTGAGCATCGCGACTCAGGGCTCCTACCGGCTCTTCGGCCCTCACCCTCTGGTCTTGTCCATGGCATCGCGACCTGGCATGCCAGCGACGACTGAGACCAGCCCGAGAGCCGGGACCTGAAGACGTAGAGCACCGGCATCTGGCCAAATTTGCAGGAACACACTCCAAGATAAGGCCCAGAGCCAGGCGCAACCCGCCTTGAGGTAGGGCCCCGTGAGTCCCATGCTGGCTCACGGGTGCCCAGATACACCTCGTCAAGCCCTACTGTGCCGGCCACGTGTTAGGGTGGGGCTGTATACGCCCCCGGGGCTCCTCCCGGAGGGGAGCCCCCTCCCACGTACCAGTGGAAGCACCATGCTCCGTGCTGGCTGACGACACTGCTGAGGAGCGGCTATGCGCGTACGCATACGGAAGCGTATGCTCCGTGCTGGTGATAAACAACTGAGGGTGGCCTCCGGGCCACATCAACCTCAGGGAGCTTGTTTGGCCTTGTCGCAACGCCTCCCCTCGGGAGTGCCACGCGAAGGGGCTGGGCACGGGGGCTGTGCCTGGGTCTCGCCCAGACGCACCCCACCTGGCCAGGCCCCCCCGGGCCTGGTTCGTCGCACGTCCCTCCCCGAGCGGAGCCAAGGTACGAAGGCCGTTTGAGCGTCAAGGGGGCCTCCTGAGCATCGCGTCTCAGGAGCCTAACTGGTCACGTAGCCCCTCACTCCTTAGTTCCGAAAGGCTAACGGCGGTTGAGGTATGCACGGGGCCGGGCCCTACAGACGTAGAATGGCAGATCCACCCACACCTCATCTTCCTACTTGTTGTTCGAGCGCCAAGGGGGACTCCTGAGCATCATGACTCAGGAGCCTAACTTGTCACGTAGCCCCTCACTCCTTGGTCCCGTCCTAGTTTCCGGTCGGGGCCAACGGCGGCTGAGGTATGCGCGGGGCCGGGCTCTGCCGGCGTAGAACATAAGCAAGTAGGAAGGAATAATGCAAATTTCAGGAATTCAAAAGCAAATATTACAGTCCATGCTGTTATCACAGCATCAAACATAAGTTTTAACGCCTCCCCGAGACATGGTACATGCGCAGGAATTAAAAACAGGACGGGAGCCACGACGGAGTCACTTGCCGGCGGGGGAGCCGTGTGGAGTAGGTTCGCCTTGTGGAGTGGCAGGGCTAGCAGCGCTCCGCTTCGTCCTGGTACTGAAGGCCCGGAACTTCCCCAGCAGAGCCTCCGCGTGACCCTTCACGGCCTCAGCAGCGGCAGCGGCACGCTCGCCGCTCACTGGCTCCAGCAGACCATCGAGGTCGATGTTGGGGTCGTGAAGATAGATGTGGGTGAAGACCCGCGTCAGTGCTGCAGAAGATAAGACGTGTGCCTCAGCCTCAGCCGTAGGGCCAAGGCCAAGGGTGACGTTGTTAAGGGCGTGAACCAGGAAGGGAAGCAGCTTGGCGGGGCCATCCTCCTCGCCGGCCAGCGGGCTCTCCAGGCCGCTGTCATAAAGCGTCTTCAGCAAAGTGCGAGCCTTCTCTTCCATATCCGCGAAGGCCACGCGATCCTCGGAGAGAACCCGGGCCTTGCCGTCCAGCTCAACCCTCCTCGCCTCCAGCTCTTGCTCCAGCACACCTAGGCGGCCACGACACCTCTTGAGCTTGGCCTCCAGGTCCTTGACGGCCGCCTCGCGAACCTTCATGCTTTCCTCCTGCTCTTGGCGAAGGCGGGCCTCCTCTGCAAGCTGGTTCTGCAGGCCCTTCAGCTTGCTCTCCAGCGTCTCACAGCGACCTTGGACGCTAGCTGCCTCCCCCAGGGCAGCATCGCGGGCAACCTTCGCCTCATGGATGGCCTGTTTCTCCTTGTCGCAAGCCGTCGAGGCTTGGACTAGCACCGCCCGTATCGAAGCATCGGAGCGAATCCAGCCTGAAGCCAGCTCCAAGCGCCCGGCCACCAAACGGGGGTCGGCGCCCAGAAGATCCTGCCACAGACGGTCCAGTCCAGCAATGGCACGATCCAGAACCATATTCAGAGAAGCAGCAGTTGGTGGAGTAGGAGGAGAAGACGGCTGTGTGACCACTGTGCCTTGAGGCGGAACCAGCGGCACCACGACGGCAGAGGAGGCAGCGTCAAGCAAGGGCACCTCGGGAGTCGCCTGGGTCAAGGGGGCTGAGCTCGCCCCAGCGGGCTTAGCCTGGCCTCGCGAGGACGCCCGGGCAGGAGAGGCTTGCGCGTCACGGTCACCTTCTTTCTCGGGCAGAGGCACTGCCACAGATGGGACCTCAGGAGCTCCCTTCGTCTTCTTCGCCGCGGGCGCCAGCCTGGCCGAAGGACATGGGCATCAGGTCTCGTCGACAGAACAATAATCAAGACGGGAAGCAGGCACTTACAGGTCGTCGCTGGTGGACTCGAGCAGTCTCCGACCAAACTTAAAGCCCGAGAGCCGGCTGCAAGGGTCGGCTTCAAGGGGCTCCGGAGCAGGAGGTGCGCCTGCAGATTGCCCCGGGGCCGGGGCAGACCCGCGGGGGACCAGCCCAGTCCGGTCCTTCTTCGGGATTGGAGGCAGGCTCCCGCCGCCCTGCTCACCCTCATCCTCGTCGTCGTCACTCTGGGGAAGGCGGAGAGTGCGGGACCTGCGCCAAAGGGGAGGAGCTCTTGACTCCACCTCTGAGTCAACCCCCTCTTCCTGCTCCCCTTCTTCCTTCTCTTCGCTGGAGTCGTCGGAGGACACGTCCACCAGGTCCTCCGGAGCCTCCACGGGCACGGGCCCGTCCCCGTTGAAGACAGGCATGGACCCCACTACCTGCTCCCAATCCTCGCGAAGGAACAAGGGCGTATGAGCGCCCTCCAGCCTCGCCACGTCGCCCCCAACCAAGGACTGGAGGACCGCCGCCAGATCCTCGTCGGCCAGGACCACGGGGCTCGAGTGAGGCCTCCACATCGGAAGCGAGTACTGACAGAGCGGAGCCAGTTGATGCTCCAGGAACTCCCTCAGTAGCGACACACTGGTCAGCTTCGCCGCTGCCACGCTGGCCGGCCTCAGATCTGCGTCCATCTTCTCCAACACCAGCTTCGTGCAGGGATCCAAAAGCTCCACTCGGGACCAGTCGTCGGAGCTCGCGGGGTGCTTCGTGGGCAGGATCAGCCGAGGATGGATGTGCCCAGCATCCACCAAGACCCACTTGCTCCTGAAGCCCTCAATCCTCTTCCCAGGGTTTGAAATGGCGATGGCACCGCCATATGCGACAAAGCTCGCGCATGCGGAGGCGGAACCACGGGAGGTTCCGAGGGAGAAGTAGTGGCGTAGCAAGGCCACCGAGGGCTTCACCCCTACGTGAGCCTCACAATAGTAGGCGAAGATCGCCAGAAGAAGGACGGAGTTGGGATGGAGGTGCAGAGCTTGAATATTGTAGTGGCGGAGGACAGAGAAGAAGAACTCGGAAAAGGGAGGCACCAAAACGGCAACGATGGCGCTCATGAAGAGCAGATAGAAGGTGCTCCCTCGACCTTCAGGGACGGCAGAGCCGGCCTTGAACGCCTTCGTCCCGTCGATGCCCTGCGCCTCCACCATCTGGCGCACCAGGGCAAGACTCGCCCCTGACACGTTTGGCGGGTCCTAGGCAGGCGAGTACCAGGCTCTGGCCGGGGCTTGGCGAGGAGCCATGACTGGCTAGCGCACGCAGGCAGAGTAGATCTGAAGAATTTGGAAGCAGGGAGGAGAGGCGCAAGAAAGGGGATCTGAGCAGCAACTGGAGGAAATAAAGGAGGCAAGGGAGATGCCGCTCTTTTATCAACTCACGCGGTTGCAGAGGCGCCCACGTCCAATCAACCGCCACGCGGTGCCCAAGGCCGGAGGCTGTTAGGGCCCGCGACGCTTCGCACTTGCCCTTTCGCCTCTCTGCTTGGCCAAGTTCGGGCGCGCTGTGGGCTCGGGGGCTACTGTCGGTGTTCTGGGAACGGGGGTCCCCAGACTTGCCTACCTGCGGCCTGCGGCGTGGCTCAAAGGAGGCCCAGCACAGCCCATCTTCATCAACGCAAGCTCAAGACCCTCGCGAGGGGCCAAGCCTCGCGGGGTGGACGACAAGGAGCTTCCTCAGGCACGGCCTCGTCAGGCTGGCTCATGAGGGGGCGGAGAGTTCAAGTCAGGGTACCTCACGAGGTGCCCATGACGCAAGCCATGACGACCAAGGGCGCCAGTCGGGCGCCAGCCCGCGTAGTGTCCTCCTTTCCTCTTTGGTGCAAAGGGAGCAAGCGCAGGCGAGAGCATCAAGCAAAGGCGTCCATTTCGATGTAACAAGACCAAGACCAGCCCAACGGCTGGAAGGAAGTCATTGTGGAGCCCAAGCCGGCGTCATCACCAGAGCCTTTGACAGGCGAGGACTAACTTTAGTCAGGATAAGTGTACCCGCTGTTCCCCTTCAAAATGGCCAATTGTTGGCGCCCTTCCCGCTCAATATTTGGGAAGAGGCCCAGGGCCTTTGCCTATAAATAGGACTAGCCACCCCCAGGGTAGAGGCATCTGGATCCTCATCAAGAAACCAGTAGATAGAGCGACTGAACCCCTCCTAGCAGTTCATCGCACCAGCCAAGAACAGACCCTAGCGAGGCTGTTCTTCCTTGTATTGTTCATCATCAGCCCAAGAGGCAATCCACCACACCACACACTGGAGTAGGGTATTACACCACAATGGTGGCCTAAACCAGTATAAATCTTGTGTCTCTTGTGCTATTTAGTTTGGTATTTAGATCTTAGCGATTCAGCGAGGAACGAGCTGGCAGAGGGTTGAATCTCCGTGTGCACCCCAGAGTTCGAACCTCAAGGGTTTGCCGGAACCCGAAATCCGACATGCACGATATAAAATAAGGTACAATTATGACGTTTGGACACACCATTACGCTGTGGTGTTCCAGGTGGCGTCAACTATGAAACGATTCCACATTGCCTTAAGTGATTGCCAAACTCATAACTCAGATATTCTCCCCCTCTATCGGATTGTAGGAATTTAATCTTCTTGTTACGATGATTCTCAACTTCACTCTGAAATTGCTTGAACTTTTCAAATGTTTCAGACTTATGCTTCATTAAGTAGACATACCCATATCTACTCAAATCATCAGTGAAGGTGAGAAAGTAACGATATCCACCGCGCACGGCAACGCTCATCAGACCACACACATCAGTATGTATGATTTCCAACAAGTCACTTGCCCGTTCCATTGTACCGGAAAATGGGGTTTTAGTCATCTTGCCCATGAGGCATGGTTCTCATGTGTCAAGTGATTCAAAATCAAGTGACTCCAAAAGTCCATCAGCATGGAGTTTCTTCATGTGCTTTACACCAATATGACCTAAGCGGCAGTGCCACAAGAAAGTGGTACTATCTTTATCAACTCTACATCTTTTGACATCCATGTTATGAACATGTGTATCATCACTATCGATATTCAGTAAGTATAAACTCCTCACAATGGATGCATGACCATAAAAGATATTACCCATATAAATAGAACAACCATTATTCTCTGATTTAAATGAGTAACCATCTCGCATTAAACAAGATCCAGATATAATGTTCATATTCAACGCACGTTGAAGGATCGAGAAGAGGTGTCTAGAGGGGGGATGATTAGACCCTCAACAAGTAAAGGTAGCACTTTTTAAGTTTTTCAAGTTGAGGTTGGAGATTAGCACCATTTCAAACATTCACAATACATTTCAAGCAAGCATGGCAAGAGTATATGAGTAGCGGAAATTAAAGCATGCAATTTGCAAGAAAGTAAAGGGATGGGATTGGAGTGTGCAAATGCAATTGGAGACACGGAGATTTTTGGCGTGGTTCCGATAGGTGGTGCTATCGTACATCCACGTCGGTGGAGACTTCAACCCATGAAGGGTAACAGTTGCGCGAGTCCACGGAGAGCTCCACCCACGAAGGGTCCACGAATAAGCAACCTTGTCTATCCCACCATGGCCATCGCCCGCAAAGGACTTGCCTCACTTGGGTAGATCTTCACGAAGTAGGCAATCTCCTTGCCCTCACAAACTCCTTGGTTCAACTCCACAATCTTGACGGAGGCTCCTAAGTGACACTATCCAATCTAGGAGACACCACTCTCCGAAAAGTAATAGATGGTGTGTTGATGATGAACTCCTTGCTCTTGTGCTTCAAATGATAGTCTCCCCAACACTCAACTCTCTCTCACAGATTTGGATATGGTGGAAAGATGATTTGAGTTGAAAGCAACTTAGGGAAGGCTAGAGATCAAGATTCTTGTGGTAGGATTGGAATGTCTTTGTCTCAACAAATGAGTAGGTAGTTCTCTCTAAGAAAATGAGTAGTGGAAGTGTAGGCACATTCTGATGGCTCTCTCACAAATGGAGAAGGGGGTGGAGGGGTATATATAGACTCCACACAAAATCTAGCCGTTACACACAATTTACCAAACTCGATGGGATCGAATAGTGAAACTTGGTCAGACCGACATGGTTCAAAATGTGAACGTTAGAGTTTTCGGTGGGACCGAAAAGGTCAACTCGGTGGCACCGATGTGCTAGGGTTAGGGCAAAAACCTCACCTCGGTGAGACCATCACGATTCACTTGTCGGCATTCCGGTTGCGACAACACGGAACCGAGGAATGAGTAATGATGGTGAGAAGTATCACTACATCAAGAATTCACAAGAGCCGGTGCAATTCTCATGAAAATCCTGACATAAAGACGGTAATACTTCAAGGTAGAACAGAATCAAAAGCTGTGTTGGGATTTTGATTTGCGGAGCACAACTATTTTGACCCAATCCTGGATATGTATGAGGTACTGGAGTTTGTTTCTCCTAGTCATCCTGAATAGAATGGCTTGATGGACCACAAGAATAATAAGCATCGATAACACGAACGCAAAATTACTCCTGACTATCAATTGATAGACGAAGATCGGAATACGACTGAAGAGGGACAACTCAAACAAACATATATCTTTCTGAGTTGTGGATGCATAGATTAGTATGTCGAGCAAAGCTCAACATTTCTTCTGGATAACCCATGCAGAAGGTAGAACTGGCAGATTCACAATATAGAATGGAGAACTCATCAAGATCACTCTGGTTGTGATCTTTTGGTTCAAAAGAACTCCTGCCAAGAATGGTTCATGGTATTTGGAAGAACGATATACCACGGACCTCGAGGACTATCGCAAAGGTTACTAATATCCTAAAGGAACTAGCAAACACTATCAACACAAGGTAAGTAGGGTGAATCTCGGGTTCAAAACCCAAGGAGTAGAATACCTACTACTAAGTGGCATCACAGGATGCTTTCGAGAATAAAGGCCAGAATCATCACACTAGGAACACAAATCATGGCTAGCTTACTAGGTGGTACTCTAAGACACCTAGGGTCATAATACTAGCTCCAACATATATACCGAGGCAATGAAGTACCACAACACACAAGTTGGTGTGGTTAACCTGGCCAAAGGAACATTGGAATGGTAAGAAGGTATTTGCAAATGCATCAGACTATTTAGAAACCTGGGATGACTCGGACAGCATAACGGCTGTAAATGCTCAAAAGAATTTAGACATGCTACAAAAATGGTGGCATCGCCACTCAGAAGCACAATATCAAGGTTTCGAGATCAAGAATTAACATACGGAAGTAGTAGGAACTTAACTGAGGCTTGAAACCAACAATCCTATAAGTCTACGGATTAGTAACACGTGATCCTAATAGAAAGAAGAGAAGGCCTAGTTCTTAACCCCGTAGAGAAGAAGAGGGTGACTCAGATCAGAAGGACATAAGGTAAAGGAGTAAAAAGAGCCTTACGTTCCATCCCACAATCAATTCCCTTATATAACTAAAGAATTTCTAGACTCAACTTCGACCAGTTTGCCTTGGTAATCCTACATGCAGTCAAGCTCTGATACCAAAGCTGTCAGGACCCCGACTCAAAGCCACACCGATCTAGCATGTAACACCTCATATCACTTTGCAGCCTCACGGACGGTATTCCCACGGGTGTCGCCTTACCTGGCCCGGGACCGTTTGCGCCTTTTGGCACACGTATATGATAGTGTCGCTAGCATCCATGTGACAAGGAGTCCGGGCTAACATGGCTAGTCGTGAACCCAAAGTGGCACTAACTTACAGGGACATGCATACATGACCCAGCAATGAACGTGTCGGTCATTAGCGAGTGAATCCGAGCTGTAGCAACTGGGCTAGCAGGACTCCGGTAAACCGGACTGTAGCAGGCTAACAGGACTCCGGTAGACACCGCATGACATTTCCCCGGAGGGACAGACACTGGAATGAAGGACACATGCCGGCCAGCCTAAGTGTTCCGGAGCAGTAGCAAGCTACCAAGGCTCAGTGGAAGCACTAGGAGACATTTCCCGGTAAGAGAGGCTACCAAGGATAAACAACTAGATAGTCAGATCCCACACATACCAAGCATTTCAATAACATACACACAATATGCTCGATATGTGCAAATACAACATGGCATCACAACATGACTCTACAACTCAAGTATTTTATTCAATAGGCTCCGAGGAGCGAGATATTACAAACATGGGTCTCATGACCCAACACTCAGAGCATACAAGTCAAAGCACAAGCGAAAGCTCAACATGTCTGGGTACAGACAACTATAAATGAAAAAGGCTGGAAAGCCTGACTATCTACCAAATCATGTCGAGGGCACAAGGTCGTAGCTGAGGTAACAAGCTAAACATCGAAGTCCACACGGAACTACTAATGAGACTGAAGTCTCTCTGCAAACACATAAAATAGGCAAACCTGAGTACAAATGTACCCAGCAAGACTTACATCAGAACTATCTACATATGCATCATTATCAGCAAAGGGATGGTGGGGTTTAACTGCAGCAAGCCAGCTTTGACTCGGCGGCTATCCTGAACTACGACTGCAAGTAACTCTTTTGAGGTGGCGCACACGAGTCCACATATTCACCATATCAATACACCACTATGGATCCGCTCCCGTCTCCCTACGAGAACGCCATCCATAGCACTCATGCTTATCTTGCGTATTTTAGAGTATCCACTTTCACTTGTCTATGAACTGTATAGGCAACCCAGAAGTCCTTTACCGCGGACACGACTATTCGAATAGATAATGTTAACCCTGCAGGGGTGTACTTCTTCACACACACGCTCTCACCACTTATCGCCGTTTACACGACATGTACTCGGCAACCTTCAAGCGGAAGCCCAGAGAGGGTGTCGGCCACGACCTGACTAACCACACAAGTCTCTCGTCCAGGTTTATCGCCTATTCGGGTTCGATCCACAAGGAGATCCGGCCGGGGTGTCGCTCACGGCCCCAAACAATGTGTGCAGGGTTCCCAAGCCCACCTCGACTGGTGGATCTACGCTTGGTACACCGTGCCACGGTGCCTAGTCTGTCCCAAGCCCACTTGTACCGGGTGCCACTTGGTAGACTACTAACACTACCTACAAACACCAGAAACTAGTTGCAACTCCTGGACAGAGATCATGTTGATTAATAAGTCGAGAGGGGTCGAGTTACCGGAATCCAATGTGTGGTAGTAACTGTTCATGGATCACAAACACAGAACTCAGTTCCTGAGGACGGTTTCAATGGGACAACCCACCATGTACTCCTACATGGCCTCTCACCACTACCTTTACCAAATCGTGTTCACACACTTAGCTCACACACAGTAGGACATGTTCACACACCTCCGATTCATCCCCGATGAATCAGACCTGACTCAACTCTAAGCAGTAGCAGGCATGACAAACAAGCATGAATGAGTAGGCACATCAGGGCTCAAACAACTCCTACTCATGCTAGTGGGTTTCATCTATTTACTGTGGCAATGACAGGTCATGCAGAGGAAAGGGGTTCAACTACCGCAACAAGTAACAGATGAATCGTTGTTGTCCTAATGCAGTAAAAGAGAGCAGGAGCGAGAGAGTGGGATTGTATCGGAATGAACAAGGGGGTTTTGCTTGCCTGGCACTTCTGAAGATAATATAGTTCTTCATCGTTGTCATCGAACTCATCGTCGGAACCACGTCTATTGAGGGGGAACAAACACCGGCAACAGAGAAAGAACACAATAAATGTAATGCAACAATATGATGCATGAGGGTGACATGGCAATATGCTGTGATTTGAGCTAATGCAACTAGCAGCAGGTTAAATGGAATTGGTTTGAATCTAAGATTCAAATTCAAACTCCATATATGACATTTCAAATGCCATTAATTCAAATTGTTGTATACAGCAGCTTTAAGTTGTTCAAACATGCATGATAATGCCATAAACAGATTCTTTGGATTTTTCTGATCATTTTTCATATATAATTTATCTCATTTGGAGTTACGGTTGAATTTATATGATTTTTAGAAGTTTTTGGTATTTTCTGGAATTTCCTGTATAAGAATAAATCCAAAAAAAGAGTTACTGTGTTAGTACTACGTCACTGTGATGTCAGCGGTCAACGGGGCCGGTCTAGTCAAACTAACCAGTGGGTCCCGTCTGTCAGTAGTTAGTTAAACTAACTAAGTTTAGTTAGTGTTAAACTAATACTAACTTGGTTTAGTTAGTGGCCTGGGGCCCACATGTCAGTGACCCAGGGGGTCAAACTGGGTCCACCCGGGGTCAATGGTCAGCGGGGTCAAACTCGCCGGCGACTCGACGCCGGCGAGGCCAGACACGGCGGGGCGATGCGGGTTTCGTGCTCCGGTGACCAAAATAATGGCGGAGCACGTCTACGCGTAGCTGGGAACGGGCCGCATCCATTGGTGGTGTTGTTTAGGCTCGGGGTCGCCGGAAATGTCGCCGGCGACGAGCTGGGCGGTCGCCGGGGTTCGGATGAGGTCGAGCTCGTTGTTAGGGGGCACGGCGAGGCGCGCGGGGTGGTGTTTTGGGCTCCTGCGAGTGCGGTGAGGGCGGTGGTGTGCTCGGAATCGAGCCAACGTGGCTGTGGCCACGATGGCGACGTGCGGTGGCGGCGGTGAGTGCGGCCGAGCTCGGTGCGGTCGATGCAGGGCTCAAGAGCGAGAAGGAGAGGGATGGAGAGGTGTAGCAGCTCACGGCGAACACGATGGTGCAGACGACGCAGTCGGGGACGAGCTGGCACGGCGGATACGACAAGGGGGATCTGCGGCGGCGTTCGGTGAAGACGAGCTCGATGGAGACGAGGGAGAGCGTGCGAGCGCTCGGGGCTCGGCTAGCTCGACGTTGCGGATGACAGCGGAGCTCTTGGACAAGTCAGCGCGGCGCGGGGACGACGACGGATGCGGGTTTCACGGTGGCGCGGGCGCGGCAGCGTCGGCCATGGCGGGAGAGGGCGAGGGAGAGAGGCAGGAGGTGTGTGAGGTGTCTGCGGGGTCGGGGCGGCAACGTGGAGCCTGCCCAGATGTCCACAGGCGCGGGCGGCAAGCAGGTGGCACTGTGGCGAGCTCGCGCTCGTCGGCGTCACCTCTATGCCTGCCTGGCGAGGACGAAGCAGCTGGCTGGCATGGGCCAGCACAGTGCTGGGCCTGCTAGGTGGGCTGCCAGGTGGGCTGCGGCCAGGTAAGTTTCCTCCTTCTCTTTTAAATTCTGTTTTTCTATTTTTCTATAAGTTTGTGGCTTTATTAAAAATAGTTAGACACCTTCAAAAATCCTGAAAATAATCGTAGGCTCTATTTAGATTAATTCCAACAGCCCACACTTATTTCCAGAATTATTTGAGCATTTAAAATATTTACTAGCATTTAAATGCCCAAATGCAAAGTACATATGATTTAATTCAGTGACCAAATATGTCATGGAAAAATGTGCAACACCTCTGGTTATGGTTTCTAGCATTTTCCAGAAATGATGAACATTTTTGAAAGCCATTTGGATTCACTGAAAATATTTTTAGGTTGAACCTATTTGAATTCCATTTGGTACTAGGGTTTGGACATCACCATTTCAAGTTTCTATCAAAGTTTAAACATGATGCACACATGAAGTTAGCCTAGTGCAATGCCAGAAGCTAGGGATGTGACACCATTGTTCCAGAGAATAGAGTTTTAGTCATCTTTCCCATGAGGCATGGTTCGCAAGCATCAAAAGATTCATAATCAAGTGATTCCAAAAGCCCATCTGCATGGAGTTTCTTCGTGCGCTTTTATACCAATATGACCTAAACAGCAGTGCCACAAATATGTTGCAGTATCATTATCAACTTTGCATCTTTTGGCTACAATATTATGAATATGTGTATCACTACGATCGAGATTCAATAAACCATTTACATTGGGTGTATGACCATAGAAGGTTTTATTCATGTAAACAGAACAACAATTATTCTCTAACTTAAATGAATAACCGTATCGCAATAAACATGATCCAATCATATTGATGCTCAACGCAAACACCAAATAACATATATTTACGTCCAACACTAATACCGAAGATAGAGGGAGTGTGCGATGGTGATCTTATCAACCTTGGAATCACTTCCAACACACATCGTCACCTCATCCTTAACTAGTCTCTGTTCATTTTGCAACTCCTGCTTCGAGTTACTAATCTTAGCAACTGAACCGGTATCAAATACCCATAGGCTACTATAAACACTAGTAAAGTACACATCAATAACATGTATATCAAATATACCTTTGTTCACTTTGCCATCCTTCTTATCCGCCAAGTATATGTGGCAGTTCCGCTTCCAGTGACCATTTCCTTTGTAGTAGAAGCACTCAGTTTCAGGCTTGGGTCTAGCTTTGGGTTTCTTCATGGGAGTGGCAACTTGTTTGCCATTCTTCTTGAAGTTCCCTTTCTTTCCCTTCTTCCTTTTTTCTTGAAACTAGTGGTCTTGTTAACCATCAACATTTGATGCTCTTTCTTGATTTCTACCTTCTCTAATTTCAGCACCGCGAAGAGCTCGGGAATCATTTTTGTCATCCCTTGCATATTGTAGTTTATCACGAAGTTCTAGTAGCTTGGTGATAGTGACTAGAGAACTCTGTCAATCACTATCTTATTTGGAAGATTAACTCCCACTTGATTCAAGCGATTGTAGTACCTAGACATTGTGAGCACATGCTCACTGGCTGAGCTATTCTCCTCCATCTTGTAGGCAAAGTACTTGTCAGATATCTCATACCTCTCGACATGGGCATGAGTCTGAAATACCAATTTCAGCTCTTGGAACATCTCATATGCTCTGTGGGGTTCAAAACTTATTTGAAGTCCTGGTTCTAAGCCGTAAAGCATGGTGCCCTAAACTATTAAGTAGTCATCATACCGAGCTTGCCGGACGTTCATAACCTTTTCATCTACTCCCGCAATAGGCTTGTCACCTAGCAGTGCATTAAGGACATAATTCTTCGGTGCAGCAATGAGGATAATCCTCAGATCACGGACCTAGTCCGCATCATTGCTACTATCATCTTTCAACTTAGTTTTCTCTATGAACATATCAAAAAATAGGGGAGCTATATCGCGAGCTATTGATCTACAACATAGATATGCAAAACTATCAAGATTAAGTTCATTATAAATTAAGTTCAATTAATCAAATTACTAAAGAACTCCCACTTAAATAGACATCCCTCAAGTCATCTAAGTGATACGTGATCCAAATCAACTAACCCATGTCCGATCATCATGTCAGATGGGGTAGTCATCAATGGTGAACATCTTATGTTGATCATATCTACTATATGATTCACATTCGACCTTTCGGTCTCTAGTGTTCCGAGACCATGTCTGTACATGCTAGGCTTGTCAAGTTAAACCCAAGTATTCTGCATGTGCAAAACCATCTTACACCTGTTGTATGTGAACGTAGAGTCTATCACACCCGATCATCACGTGGTGTCTCAAAACGACGAACTGTAGCAACGGTGCATACTCAGGGAGAACACCTTTATCTTGAAATTAAGTGAAGGGATCATCTTATAATGCTACTGTCGTTCTAAGCAAAATAAGATGCATATAAGAGAAACATCACATGCAATCAAAATATGTGACATGATATGGCCATCATCATCTCGTGCTTTTGATATCCATCTCCAAAGCATCGTCATGATCTCCATCGTCACCGGCTCGACACCTTGATCTCCATCGTTGCATCGTGGTCGTCTCGGCAACTATTGCTTCTACAACTATCACTAACGCATAGTGATAAAGTAAAGCAATTACATGGCGTTTGCATTTCATACAATAAAGAGCTCCTGCTAGTTGCCGATAACTTACAAAACATGATCATCGCATACAACAACGTATATCACATCATGTCTTGACCATATCACATCACAACATGCCCTGCAAAAACAAGTTGGACATCCTCCACTTTGTTGTTGCAAGTTTTACGTGGCTGCTACGGGCTTCTAGCAAGAACCACCTACGGCAAAAACCACAAAGATGATTCATCAAGTTTTTGTTTTAACCTTCTTCAAGGACTGACCGTAGTCAAATTTAGTTAAACTAAAGTAGGAGAAGGTGACACCCGGCAACCACCTTTATGCAAAACTAGTTGCATGTCTGTCGATGGAACCGGTCTCATGTACGTGGACATGTAAGGTTGGTCTGGGCAGCTTCATCCCACAATACCGCCGAATCAAAATAAGACGTTGGTAGTAAGCAGTATTACTATCACCACCCACAACTCTTTGTGTTCTACTCATGCATATCATCTATGCATAGACCTGGCTCATGATACCACTGTTGGGTAACGTTGCATGGAAAAACAAAAAAAATTCTACGCACACGCAATGATCTATCCATGGAGATGTATAGCAACGAGGGGGAGAGTGTGTCTATGTACCCTCGTATACCGTAGGCGGAAGCGTTTCACAACACAGTTGATGTAGTTGAACTTTGTCGTGCTTCAACTGATCAAGTACCGAACGCACGGCACCTCCGCTTTCTGCACATGTTCTGCTCGGTGACATCCCTCGCCTTCTTAATCCAGCAAGATGTCGAGGAAGTAGATGAGTTCCGTCAGACAATTGCTTCACCTGTTTTCCCGCCTTGGAGTTCACAATCGGCTGGAAATCCCGCCTAGTCGAGGCCGACTCCAGTAGTTGACCCACCGCAAGGCGGATCTAGCATTCTCCCAGAGCTCGATGAGGGGGGAAGCCGCTGAGACTTCGCGGCCCCTCGACCACAACGCCTCACCGGCTTCGGGGACTACTATCGGAGTAATGGGCCACGGGTAGCCTCACCCGAGTCCCTAAACCTATCAAAACTTTGGGCCGGCTTTGCCCGCAGTGTCCCAAGCTGAAGCTCCGCCCTCCGGGGGCCGGCTAGCCCAACGGCCGGCCCCAGAGGACGGCCAACCACCTACAGACGGCACCACAAGCAGCCGGCTCCAGCCAGCCAGCCTCTAGAGAGGACGGCGTCGATCAGGAGGCCACCTGGTGCCCTTAGAGTTTGTGCCCCCATCAAGAGGACAAGATGGGGCGTGGCTACAGTGAAGCCCCTCACCCCTGAATCTTGGGCTTGGTGTGGCCACAGTGCCCCATACAGGCGGAGATCTCCGCACGGCGTGGCACTGTTGCCACCTTCCCCTGACGTCACTCCGTACAGGCGGAGCCCTGTTCCCCATGACGGCCTGTCGGTACGGCCCGCGGGCTACGGGCCCTACTGGGCAGTGACACCTCAGAAGACGGCGTACGTCGAACCAGTCGGACCAGGGGAAGGCCGGCCAACAGCAGGTGGCCGTCCCTTCCCTCGAAGCGGGTGCACCATTAACCTGATGAGACCAGGTGTGGCTACAGTGATCTCCCACCAGGCGGCGAGACTGTAGCCGCACTGATTTGACCAAGCCCGCGTCATTAGCAGCACGGCTATAGTGAGCAGCCACCAACCAGACCTGCCAGCGGCGGGAGCGGCCTGTCGGCTCCGTACCAGACCAGTCGGCGGGCCCCAGTAGTCGGCGGAGAAGTCGGAGGCAGGAGAAACTGACATCCGGGCCCAGCAGCTGGCCAGATTACCATTGTACCCTTGGGGGGTAGGCCTATATAAAGCCCCCAGGGCTCCCATGCAAAGGGTTCCCTCCCCATTAGAACTAGCCACTCCCCTAGAGCAGGAGAGAGCTAGCCTTGCCTTCTCCTACCTCTAGCATACAACTCAAGGAGCACCTTTGTATCACTTATGCCATAGTGATCATGCGGAGACCCCGCAGAGCAGGACTAGGGGTGTTATCTCCTAGGAGAGCCCCGAACCTGGGTAAAGTACGTAGGCGTTCGTGTCTACGCATCATCCCGCTTCCAGCACCGGGGACGTTCTACTCGCTCCCACCATGATAAGCCATCCATTGGCATATCTCCCACCCAACCCCGACATTTGGCACCCACCATGGGGTGAGGTGCACCGTCTCCCGGAGATCTGCTCTAGACGGGAACCTTGTTCCTTCCTGGTGAGCGAAGCCAGCCCAGCACGCCCGATGGCGTCAGCCTCGGTGCCCTGCATGACGTGGAGATCGCCTGCGCAGCGAGCTGACTCGTCGACCTTGTTGGCGAGGTTCACCTCTCCGACGAGCCGGCCTCCGACGCGGGCACCAGCTGCCCCGAGAGCCATCTTGTCCGCCTCCTCGACCAGCTTCACGTCACCACCGAGCCGGCTGTGGACCTGGAGTCTGTTGGCTCCACCGACCCGATGATCGTTGACTCCGACACGACGTCGCTTGATGCGTTACCCACCAACGTGGTGGTCTACGACGAGCCGCCTCCTCGCGAGCACAGTGGGGGGAGCACCGTTGCTACGTCTTGAGCTTGCGTTGGTTTTCCTTGAAGAGGAGATGGTGATACAACAATAGTAGCATAAGTATTTCCCTCAGTTTTTGAGAACCAAGGTATGAATCCAGTAGGAGGCTCCTCAAAAGTCGCACGCACCTACACAAACAAACTAAGAACTCGCAACCAACGCAATAAAGGGGTTGTCAATCCCTTCACGGCCACTTGCGAAAGTGAGATCTAATAAAGATAGTAAGATAAGATAAATATATTTTTGGTATTTTATAAGATAGATGCAAAAAGTAAAGATGCAAATAAAAGTAGATTGAAAGCAAATATGATAAGAGATAGACCCGGGGGCCATAGGTTTCACTACAGGCTTCTCTCAAGATAGCATAAGTATTACGGTGGGTGAACAAATTACTGTCGAGCAATTGATAGAAAAGCGCATAGTTATGAGATTATCTAGGCATGATCATGTATATAGGCATCACGTCCATAACAAGTAGACCGACTCCTGCCTGCATCTAGAGTATTAAGTTCATAAGAATAGAGTAACGCATTAAGCAAGATGACATGATGTAGAGGGATAAACTCATGCAATATGATATAAACCCCATCTTGTTATCCTTGATGGCAACAATACAATACGTGCCTTGCAACCCTTTCTGTCACTGGGTAAGGACACCGCAAGATTGAACCCAAAGCTAAGCACTTCTCCCATGGCAAGAAAGATCAATCTAGTAGGCCAAATGAAACTGATAATTCGAAGAGACTTACAAAGATAACTCAATCATACATAAAATAATTTAGAGAAGATTCAAATATTAATCATAGATAAACTTGATCATAAACTCACAATTCATCGAATCTCGACAAACACACCGCAAGAAGAGTTTACATCGAATAGATCTCCACAAGAGAGGGGGAGA
Organism: Triticum aestivum; assembly: GCF_018294505.1. NCBI lineage: Eukaryota > Viridiplantae > Streptophyta > Magnoliopsida > Poales > Poaceae > Triticum > Triticum aestivum. The sequence continues at coordinate 267,818,932 of NC_057798.1, read as the reverse complement.
ACATTGTATTGAGATCCAAAAAGAGAGAAGAAGCCATCTAGCTAATAACTATGGACCCGTAGGTCTATGGTAAACTACTCACAACTCATCGGAGGGGCAAGGATGTTGATGTTGATGCCCTCCATGATCGATTCCCCCTCCGTCGGAGTGCTGGCGAAGGCTCCATGATGAGATCTCGTGGATACAGAAGGTCACGGTGGTGGAAATTGTGTTTCGTGGTGCTCCTAGATGTTTTCGGGGTACGTAGGTATATATAGGAGGAAGAAGTACGTCGGTGGCCGCCCGAGGGGCCCACGAGACAGGGGGGCGCGCCCTCCTATCTTGTGGCTGCCTCGGCTGCTTCTTGACTTGCACTCCAAGTCCTCTGGATCACGTTCGTTCCAAAAATCACGCTCCCGAAGGTTTCATTCCGTTTGGACTCCGTTTGATATTCCTTTTCTTCGAAATACTGAAATAGGCAAAAAAACAACAATATGGGTTGGGCCTGCGGTTAGTAGGTTAGTCCCAAAAATGATATAAATGTGTAAAATAAAGCCCATAAACATCCAAAAGGGGTAATATAATAGCATGGAACAATCAAAAATTATAGATACGTTGGAGACGTATCAAGCATCCCCAAGCTTAATTCCTGCTCGTCCTCGAGTAGGTAAATGATAAAAAGAGAATTTTTGATGTGGAATGCTACCTAGCATAATTCATAATGTAATTTTCTTTATTGTGGCATGAATGTTCAGATTCAAATGATTCAAAATAAAAGTTCATATTGATAAAAGAAATAGTAACCCTTCAAGCATACTAATCAAAGTAATCATGTCAAAATAACATGGCAAAAGAAAGTTCATCCCTACAAAATCATATAGTTAGGCTATGCTTCATTTTCGTCCCCAACTTCTATACCCCCGATGACAAGCCAAGTAATTGTTTCATACTTAAACAATCTCAAACTTTTTCAACCTTCATGCAATACATGAGCGTGATCCATGGATATAGCACTATGGGTGGAATAGAATATGATGATGGGGATTGTGTGGAGAAGACAAAAAGGAGAATCAACCGGCTATGGAGATGCCCATCAATTGATGTCAACATGAGGAGTAGGGATTGCATGCAACGGATGCACTAGAGCTATAAATGAATGCTCAACAAAAGAAAACTAGTGGGTGTGCATCCAACTTGCTTGCTCACGAAGACCTAGGGCATTTGAGGAATCCCATCGTAGGAATATACAAGCCAATTTCTATAATGAAAAATTCCAACTAGTATGAAAAAGACAACTTATGAGACTCACTATATGAAAAACAAGGTGCTACTTTGAAGCACAATATATGAGACTCACTACATGAAGAACAAGGTGCTACTTTGAAGCACAAGTGTGGAAAAAGAGATAGTAACATTGCCCTTTTTATTTATTCTTTTTTTTCTTTTTTCTTTTTCTTTTTTTTCTTTTTTTGGGCCTTCCTTTTTTTCGGCCTTTCTTTTTTTTTCTTTTTTTCTTTGGGCAATGTTCAAAAAATGATGATCATCACACTTCTATTGATTACAACATAAGAATTACAACTCGAAACTAGAACAAGATATGACTCTATATGAATGCCTCCGGTGGTGTACCGGGATGGTGCAATGAATCAAGAGTGACATGTATGAAGAATAATGCATGGTGGCTTTGCCACAAATACGATGTCAACTACATGATCATGCAATGGCAATATGACAAAAGTAAAGTATGTCATGATGATGATGAACGGAATGGTGGAAAGTTGCATGGCAATATATCTTGGAATGGCTATGGAAATGCCATAATAGGTAGGTATGGTGGCTGTTTTGAGGAAGATATATGGAGGTTTATGTGTGATAGAGCGTCTCGTATCACAGGGTTTGGATGCAGCGGCGAAGTTTGCACCAACTCTCAAGGTGAGAAAGGGCAATGCACGGTACCGAAGAGGCTAGCAAAGGCGGAAAGATAAAAGTGCGTGTAATCCATGGACTCGACATTAGTCAAAAGAACTTATATACTTATTGCAAAAATTTAGAAGTCATCAAAAATCAAGTACTACGCGCATGCTCCTAGGGGGATAGATTGGTAGGAAAAGACCATCGCTCGTCCCCGACCGCCACTCATAAGGATGCACAAGCCAAGTACACTTCATGTTTCAAATTTGTTAGACAACTTCAACCATACATGCATGCTATGAGACTTGCTAACTTCAACACAAGTATTATTTAAATTCATAATCACCCAACTAGCATGACTTTAATATCACTACCTCCATATCTCAAAACAATTATCAAGTATCAAATTGATCATAGCATCCAATTCACTTCCTATGATAGTTTTTATTATACCCAACTTGGATGCTCATCATTCTAGGACCAACTTTATGATCATAGCAAATACCATGCTGTTCTAAAAGACTCTCAAAAAGATATAAGTGAAGCATGAGAGACTAGTAATTTCTTCAAAATTAAGACACCACCGTGCTCTAAAAGATATAAGTGAAGCACTAGAGCAAAAACTATCAAGCTCAAAAGATATAAGTGAAGCACATAGAGTATTCTAGCAAATTCTAATCAAATAGGCTTCTCCCAAAAGGTGTGTACAGCAAGGATGATTGTGATAAACTAAAAAGCAAAGACTAATATAATACACGACGCTCCAAGCAAAACACATATCATGTGGCGAATAAAAATATAGCTCCAAGTAAAGTTACCAATGAACGAAGAAGAAAGAGGGGATGCCTTCCCGGGGCATCCCCAAGCTTAGGCTTTTGGCTATCCTTGAATATCTTGGGGTGCCTTGGGCATCCCCAAGCTTAGGCTCTTGCCACCCTTTATTCCATAGTCCATAAAAGCTTTACCCAAAACTTGAAAACTTCACAACACAAAACTCAACAGGAAATCTTATAAGCTCCGTTAGTGAAAGAAAACAAAACCACCACATAAGGTATTGCAAACGTCTTTATGGTTTATAAACTAATTTACTAGCCATAGATGCATTGAAATAAGCAAACAACACACAAAAAACAGAATCTGTCAAAAACAGAATAGTCTGTAGCAATCTGTAACTAACGCAAACTTATGGAACTCTAAAAATCCTACCAAAATAAGAAGTCCTGGATAATTTGTCTATTGATCAGCAGCAAAAAGAATCAACACAAAATCACGTTCCTGTGATTTAACAAAATTATATTCGTGCGCTCAAATTTTCTGTTTTTCAGCAGAATCAAATCAACTATCATCGTAGGTTATCCTATAGGTTCTACTTGGCACAAACACTAATTAAAAGATAAAAACACATCTAATCAGAAGGTAGATGCAAGATTTATTACAAAACAGGAGCCAAAACAAAAAACATAAAGAAAATTGGGTTGCCTCCCAACTAGCGCTATCGTTTAACGCCCCTAGCTAGGCATAAAAGCGAAGATAGATCTAAGTAGTGCCATAATAATAAGGTAGATCTTGAAAGCTCATGTCATATTCTCTATGTTTGGCAGCAAGTTTTCTTTGAGGCAAGCAAAAGTAATCAAAAGGGCTAAATTTAGTGGGACAAAGGTCCCCAAGATCAATCATAGGAGGAACGGGTTCCTCCTTTGGCCCTTAATAGTGCACAACTATTTCATCACTAAAAGCATTCTTTTGGCAAAATCTTGTGAGCCTATACACCAGAGAGTATCCTAGATCATTGTTTCGAAGGGCAAAATCATTATTAAGCTCGTTAATGCAATCAACCAAGACATTGGTAGGGACCTTTTTTCTAAGGTTTTCATTAAAAGTAACATAGTCTGAAGATTGAAAATGCCTAAATTCCTCTTGATCATAGAGGATCGCCTCTATGGGAGGACAACCGGCGTCCACCCTATAGTGCGCAAAAATTTCTTTGGCCTCTCTTATGATAAATCTAAACTCATGAGCCAAAAAGATAGTAACGGCGCGTTTAACAGAAGAATGCTCAATATTGGAAAATTCTAGAAAAATTCTTTGTATGCAAGGATGCATATGCATAAATTGTCTTTCAAGCTCAACCACTAGCATAGCAATGGCATCTGCAAGACTACTAGTTTTATGAAGAATAGAACCACCCAAGGAAGGTAAAGCACCGGCACAAGTAAAGAAATCTTGAATAACACCTTTTCCAATGATGTTACCACTACCGATTCGAAACTTTTTAGTATGCAAGATAGGGGGTTCTTCAGCCAGAGCATCAGAATTTTCCATGTTATCATGGTTGTCCATATCAACGATAATCTCCCCAATTTCAGACATAGCGGCAAACAAAAACAAGGCAGAAGAAAGCGAGTGAAAGAGAGGAGGATATTGGGAAAGAGAGGGCGAATAAAACGGCAAGGGTGAAGTGGGGGAGAGGAAAACGAGAGGCAAATGGCAAATAATGTAAATGCGAGGGAGATGGGTTTGTGATGGGTACTTGGTATGTCTTGACTTGAGCGAAGACCTCCCCGGCAATGGCGCCAAAAATCCTTCTTGCTACGTCTTGAGCTTGCGTTGGTTTTCCTCGAAGAGGAGAGGGTGATGCAGCAATAGTAGCGTAAGTATTTCCCTCAGTTTTTGAGAACCAAGGTATCAATCCAGTAGGAGGCTCCTCAAAAGTCGCACGCACCTACACAAACAAACTGAGAACTTGCAACCAACGCAATAAAGGGGTTGTCAATCCCTTCACGGCCACTTGCGAAAGTGAGATCTAATAAAGATAGTAAGATAAGATAAATATATTTTTGGTATTTTATAAGATAGATGCAAAAAGTAAAGATGCAAATAAAAGTAGATTGAAAGCAAATATGATAAGAGATAGACCCGGGGGCCATAGGTTTCACTAGAGGCTTCTCTCAAGATAGCATAAGTATTACGGTGGGTGAACAAATTACTGTCGAGCAATTGATAGAAAAGCGCATAGTTATGAGATTATCTAGGCATGATCATGTATATAGGCATCACGTCCATAACAAGTAGACCGACTCCTGCCTGCATCTACTACTATTACTACACACATCGACCGAATCCTGCCTCCATCTAGAGTATTAAGTTCATAAGAACAGAGTAACGCATTAAGCAAGATGACATGATGTAGAGGGATAAACTCATGCAATATGATATAAACCCCATATTGTTATCCTCGATGGCAACAATACAATACGTGCCTTGCAACCCTTTCTGTCACTGGGTAAGGACACCACAAGATTGAACCCAAAGCTAAGCACTTCTCCCAAGGCAAGAAAGATCAATCTAGTAGGCCAAACCAAACTGATAATTCGAAGAGACTTGCAAAGATAACTCAATCATACATAAAAGAATTCAGAGAAGATTCAAATATTATTCATAGATAAACTTGATCATAAACCCACAATTCATTGGATCTCGACAAACACACCGCAAAAAGAGTTTACATCGAATAGATATCCATAAGAGAGGGCGAGAACATTGTATTGAGATCCAAAAAGAGAGAAGAAGCCATCTAGCTAATAACTATGGACCCATAGGTCTGTGGTAAACTACTCACGACTCATCGGAGGGTCAAGGATGTTGATGTAGAAGCCCTTCGTGGTCGATTCCCCCTCCGGCAGAGTGCGAACGAAGGCTCCAAGATGAGATCTCGCGGATACAGAAGGTTACGGTGGTGGAAATTGTGTTTCGTGGTGCTCCTGGATGTTTTCGGGGTACGTAGGTATATATAGGAGGAAGAAGTACGTCGGTGGCCGCCCGAGGGGCCCACGAGACAAGGGGCGCGCCCTCCTATCTTGTGGTGGCCTCGGCTGCTTCTTGACTTGCACTCCAAGTCCTCTGGATCACGTTCGTTCCAAAAATCATGCTCCCGAAGGTTTCATTCCGTTTGGACTCCATTTGGTATTCCTTTTCTTCGAAATACTGAAATAGGAAAAAAACAACAATATCGGCTGGGCCTCCGGTTAGTAGGTTAGTCCCAAAAATGATATAAATGTGTAAAATAAAGCCCATAAACATCCAAAAGTGGTAATATAATAGCATGGAACAATCAAAAATTATAGATACGTTGGAGACGTATCAACTGTCACGGAGGTGCTAGTCATCAACAGTGGCGAGCGCTCGGCTGGAGATGCTCAAGACCTACTTGATGCGGCGCTGTGAGACCTGACGGCGCCCATCCCAGAGGACGCAGACGCTGAGATGCTGGAAGCACACCGCGTCCAGCTCCTCGAGAGCGCTAGACGACCGGCCAGCGTGCGACGCCTCTCGGACGCCTACCGGCGCATGATGGATCGGGCCATTGGTGGCACGCTGGCTCCTGAGGGGCCTAGCCGCATTGGCTCTATCCGGCAGCATGGCACGACCATCGCCAGCATGTTCGGGGAAGAACGCCCCGTCTACGCCACGCCTGCAGAGAACATCTGGGCCACCCAGGCAGTGACAGATGAGCTGGATAAGTAGGAGGGCGACGAGCGTCGCCACATGACGGAGCGAGTCCAGCAGCTCCTAGACGCGGCCGCCGCGCAGCACGAAGCCGGCTGCCGTGCTGAGGAGCCCGCCCCGCGGAACGAAGAGCCGCCCCTTCGCCAGGACCACGGCGCGACATCCCGGACGCCGACTGGCGGTGCCCGCGGAAGACGAGCAAACGAGCCGACTGCTAGCCGAAGCCGGACTCACCTTTCCATCGAGCATGACGAAGACGACCGCCCTCGAGCTGTGGAACGGCGAGGCGACCCTCCGCCTCCTCCGCCTCGTGGAGCTAGGCACCCCACTCCGCTGCCTGTCACGCATCCGACACTCGACGACCGCCTTGGCCGCCAAGAGGGAGTCGGAGAGAACGATGCCCGCCATCGGATCGACCACCTCAACCGATCCCTGGCGCTAGAAGAAGAAGACGCACTGGGCCCGCCCTGTTTCGGCCCATGAATCCGAGATGATCCCTTTCCCAAAGGGTTCACCTCCCGCGAGATACGCCCAAGTACACCGGCTCCGTGAAGCCGAAGGACTGGCTGGTCGACTACTCCACAGCAGTCAGCATAGCGAACGGTAACAAGCGCGTTGCCATGAAGTACGTCCCACTCATGCTTCAGGGCACGGCCCGGACATGGCTTAACAGCCTGAAGCCCCGCATCATCAACAGCTGGGTTGATTTCACCAAGGCCTTCATCCTCAACTTCACCAGCACGTACAAGTGGCCTCCCAAGCCCCGACAGCTCTCCTTGTGCGTCCAAGGGCCCAGTGAATCGACTCGCGACTACCTCACATGCTGGTCCGAACTGCACAACTCCTGCGACAGCAGCACGTTTCTCCAGAGTCTTGATAGATGGCGGCAGCAGCATCAATATCATGTACCATGACACAATGGAGAAGTTGGGAATCAAGCAGAAGCAACTCCTTCCCAATCGGACTGTATTCCATGGCATAGTCCCTGGCCTTTGCTGCTCACCAATCGGCAAGACCCAAATTGATGTTCTCTTCGGAGACAAGAATCATTTCCGCCGTGAGCCAGTTTGGTTTGAAGTGGTGGACCTTGAAATCCCCTACCATGCACTGCTTGGCCGACCTGCTCTGGCCAAGTTCTTGGCGGTCGCCCACTATGCTTACCTCAAGATGAAGATGCCGAGTACCAAGGGGATCCTGACTGTAGTCGGAGACTACAAGAAGTCGACCGCCTGCGCCGCGGTGTAGGATCGAAAGTATGTCTAGAGGGGGGGGGGGTGATTAGACTACTTGACCAAATAAAAACTTATCCTTTTCCCAATTTTAGTCTTTGTCAGATTTTAGCTATCTTAGCACAAGTGAAGCAATCTCAACACAATTCAAGCAAGCATGCAAAGAGTATATGAGCAGCGGAAAGTAAAGCATGCAACTTGCAAGAATGTAAAGGGAAGGGTTTGGAGAATTCAAACGCAATTGGAGACACAGATGTTTTTGTCGTGGTTCCGATAGGTGGTGCTATCGTACATCCACATTGATGGAGACTTCAACCCACGAAGGGTAACGGTTGCGCGAGTCCATGGAGGGCTCCACCCACGAAGGGTCCACGAAGTAGCAACCTTGTCTATCCCACCATGGCTGTCGCCCACGAAGGACTTGCCTCACTAGCGGTAGATCTTCACGAAGTAGGCGATCTCCTTGCCCATACAAACTCCTTGGTTCAACTCCACAATCTTGTCGGAGGCTCCCAAGTGACACCTAGCCAATCTAGGAGACACCACTCTCCAAGAAGTAACAAATGGTAAGTTGATGATGAACTCCTTGCTCTTGTGCTTCAAATGATAGTCTTCCCAACACTCAACTCTCTCTCACAGGATTTGGATTTGGTGGAAAGAAGATTTGAGTGGAAAGGAACTTGGGGAAGGCTAGAGATCAAGATTCATATGGTAGGAATGGAATATCTTGGTCTCAACACATGAGTAGGTGGCTCTCTCTTAGAAAATGTATGCTGGAAGTGTAGGTTCATTCTGATGGCTCTCTCCATGAATAAAGAGGAGGTGGAGGGGTATATATAGCCTCCACACAAAATCTAACCATTACACACAACTTTCCAAACTCAGTGGGACCGAATTGAGAAACTCGGTCGGACCGATTCAACAAATCTAGTGACCGTTAGGATTTTCGGTGGGACCGACATGCAACTCGGTAGGACCGATATGGTTTGGGTTAGGGCATAATGTAATCTCGGTGAGACCGATTACACAAACTCGGTGGGACCGATTTTGGTAATAAGCTAACCAGAGAGTTGGTCAGGTAAACTCGGTGAGACCGAAATGTTACGAAAAGGAAACAGAGAGTTTACATTGCAATCTCGATGTGACCGATCACTCATCTCGGTGGTGCCGAAACTTTACGAAGGGAAATAGAGAGATTACAATCCCATCTCTGTGAGATCGAGATCCCTATCGGTGAGACCGATTTGCCTAGGGTTTGTGGCAGTGGCTATGACATCTGAACTCGGTGGCGCCTGATAGAAAGAATTGGTGGGGCCGAGTTTGACTTTTGGTTTAGGTCATATGTGGATGTGAGAAAGTAGTTGAGGGCTTTGGAGCATATCACTAAGCATCTTGAGCAAGTAAGCCATTAAGCAACACCTCATCCCTCCTTGATAGTATTGGCTTTTCCTATAGACTCAATGTGATCTTGGATCACTAAAATATAAAATGTAGAGTCTTGAGCTTTAAGCTTGAGCCAATCCTTATGTCCTTGGCATTTTGAGGGGTCCACTTTTCTCATCCATGCCATGCCAATTATTGAGCTTTCCTGAAATATTCATCTTGAAATAGCATTAGCTCAATGAGCTATATGTTGTTAGGAATTACCAAAACCACCTAGGGATAGTTGCACTTTCAAACTCCCCCTTCTTGGTAATTGATGACAACATATATATCAAAGCTTCGACAAATGATAATAAGAGTGAAAACCATTGTCGCTTTGAGAAGTACGTGAAATGTAAGAGCTCCCCCTAAATGTGTGCATAGTTTAGGATTTGCTTTGGACTGCAAATTCACAATGAGTTAGGATCATGAGTTACTCTTCCATGTCACATACATCTTGGTGGAGCGCTCAAAATGATAATAATTAAATACATGCACTCATCACCAAGAAAAGTGAATGATCATATAGAGATAAAAGGATAATGCCATCCAACAAGCATTAAGGTAGCATATGATCAAACACATGATCATCCAAGTATCTCACAAAAGCATAAAGTATCTCAAACAAGCAAATAAAGTTCAACCACCAAAATAAGAGAGAACAAAAGCAACACTCTCTCTCGAAGCCTATGATCTATACATTTTTCTCCCCCTTTGGCAACAAGTTACCAAAAAGTTCATAGAAAATGCATAGCACTAAATCGACTCTCAGGCTCGGTCTTCAGGTGGTGGTGTAGAGATGGCTCCTTGGACGAAGACTTCAGTTGATGTGGATGGAGCTGGTGGAGTAGGTGCTGGAGCTGGTTGCACAGAAGCTGTAGCTGGTGCAGATGAAGTGGCTCTGGTGTCTGGAACAGGCACTGCAGCTGATCTCTGGCTCCTGGGCACTCTGGCAAAAGCATCAGTAGTAGTCTTGCCCTACCTCTCCTGCATGTCATCCTGAAGTTGCTCAACAACTGACTGTATCTCAGTGACCTTCACATCCAAGTCATAGAACATCTGCTCCATGATGCTCTCCAGACTCTCCTGGTTTTGAGTCAGGGTGGCCAGTCCCTTCTCTATCGTCAGAGTGGAGGCAATCAAGTAGCCAAGCTGATCCTGCTTGCTTTTTAAGAAGTACTGAGATGCCTCATCAATGAATGGCATCTTTGCAGACTTTTCAGTCCTTGCCTTCTCCTTCTTTGCTTGTGCTTGCACAGAAGATGGTTCATCTTCATCCATTACCACTGTGTTATCCTCAAAATCTGGATAGATGGGCATGTGTTCCTTGTCCAAGAGGTATGTGCATGTGCCCATCTTGGAGTTGATTAGCTCCTGGATTTGTGGGGCATATCCACAACTTCTCTTCTGATCTACAGCTGTCCTCTTGATAGTTTTCACTATGAGGCTCATGACCTTGAACTTTTGAGGCACATCAAATATGTGAAGTAGGTTGATGGCATGGCCTCTGATCATCTTTTGATCTCGAAACTTAGGCAAAAGAGTGTGCCAGAGGATCCAGTTGATTGTTGGCAATCCTGACAGAAGGTAATGTACTGATCCAAACTTGTGTGTCTCAACAGCAGCATCTGGGATCTCTCTGTACATGTGTGCCATGGAGTTGTGATCCTTCATCTTCTTGGCATATACATCCAAGTCATCCTCATTTTCCTTAGGTGCATTGATCAAGTTTGCCCATTCTTCAACTGATGATTGGTACCTAGTACCTTCAGACATCTAGACAATCTTTCCATCTGGGTAGAAGTGAGTTGTGGAGTAGAACTGCATAATAAGCTCATCGTTCCACTTTGTGAGCTTCTGCCCAACAAAGTCATCCACTCCACAAGCATTGAAACTGTCATACACCCCTGAATGCTCTTCATTTTTTCCTGATGTACTCCCAGTCTACCCATCTCATATCACAGACTATAGGCATCTTTTCAAGTAGCACTGTCTCATAGAAGTCCTGTTGTTCCTTTGTATGGAACCTATAGTCCATAGCATTTCTCCTCTTGACTGCATAGGGATCAGTCAATCTCCACTTCCTGAGACCTGCATCCTTCCTCAGCTTCATATCCTCAGCTACAGGGTGAACATCATTGTGATCTAGAATTTTGGGCTTCAACTTTCTCAAGACATGTTACTCATCATCTTCTTCTTCAACAACAGCTTCAGGCACTAGGGCCTTGTTCTTCTCTCCAGCAGGAATGTTCCTTGTATTCCTCTTGGGTGCAGATTTGGGATTTGGAGCAGCTGCCTTAGGACCTTATTTGGGCTTTGATGAAGCAGCCCCTGACCTGATGGCATCACCCATAAGCTTTTGAGCTTTGGGTGCTGGTGCATCAACCTCTTCCTCTTCTTCTTCTTCCATCATGGAAGGCTTTCCAAAAACCCTGGCCATGGTCTTCTTGACCCTTTCCTTCCTCTTCTTCCCTTTTGTAGCAGCCTCTTTGGGTTCAGATTCCAAAGGTACTTGAGTAGAGGCTCTGGCTTTAGACATGGGAATTCTCTTTGCAGGTGCTTTGGTCTTCGTACCAGGCTTAGGGGCAACAGTTGTGCCATAGTCCTTCTTGAGCACCTTCTTCTTGGAAGTAGCCTCATCCTCAACAGCCACATAGTCTTCATCCTCAGAATCTGAGGTTCTCTTCTTTCTTGCCCTGGTTGCTGCCTTGGGTAAGTTGCTGGGTGTGCTCCTGCTACCCTCATCATAGCTGCTAGAGGGACTAGTGCCCTCACTCATCTGAACCTGCTCCTCAGACTTGTTATGACTGTCACTTTGATCAGACATGTTGCAAACACTGACAGCAGACCCTGTGAATAGATATATATGAGGTAGAGTAGATGACCATCACAAAATACAGAGGTTTTTTGCAAAAGAATCAGTCAAAAACTTAGTTTTAGTTTTCCACAGAAAGCATTTCGGATCTACCGGTTTGTGAACTCGGTGATACCGAAGCAGCTTTTGGAACCTAAACTAGTGAACTCGGTCAGACCAAGTCACAGTTCGGTGGCATCGAGACTGCTAGGGTTTCACAAAGTCCTGAACTCGGTCACACCGATTTGCAATTCTCGGTCAGACCGAGAATCACATGTGCAATGGCATTAGCCGAATCGGTGGAACCGAGTTCTACAACTCGGTGGGTTCGAGATGGTTTCGGCGAAAACCTAAAACTAAGTTTTCAACTCACATCTAATCTACGGACTGTTTTCGGTGGATAAGATGATCTCAATTGTGGCAAGATTAATGGCAAAACAATGTGCTAGGAATTCAGAGTTTGGAATAGCACAAAGATCAAGTCCATACCCTAGTTCGGCGATGGACTTGCTACGGCGGCAACGGCGGAACGAATTCTGTTGATGGCGTGGTAGACCAGCGGCGGGAGGCAGCTGGCGACGAGGAGGACGATCCGGAGACCCAGGGAGGCAGAGCAGGCTAAGCGTGGGCGAAAGAGTTCGGAGAAATTTCCAAAATTTGACCCGTGGATATATATAGCCTGACCATGTCGGTGTGACCGAGTGGAACAACTCGGGGGCACCGAGATGCATAGCTGCAGGTAGTTACAACAACTCAGTGTGACCAAAAAGTTCAAATCGGTTGCACCGAGATTGAAAACCTAGATCGACTTAGTGATCTCGGTATGACCAAAATGTAAGAATTAGTCAGACCGAAACGCACAAAGAAGTTTTGGAAGTTTAAGTCCATGAAGAATCAGGGACTCCGAGTGCTCCTCACACAGAGTGGTTCCAATCTGACTTGATCAAATTTTGTGATGTAGCATGAATAGAGTTTGAGACAAGAAAAGCATAGATAGCTAGAGAAGGTTCTTAGGCATTCTTGTCCATCCACTTGGCAAAAGAAAAAAGGAGCCAAACAATCAAAACAACAAGTGGATGTCCTCGAATGAGTAAAATATGCAACCAACATGCTCACACAATAAAATGGCAAATGAAATATGTGGCAAAGCATGCACAACCAATTCTAGCATCTATCAAGCAATTGGCGATGACTAGGTTATCTGTATATGAGTATATTGACTTAGGAGTCAAATGAGAACATTTGATCATAGGTCATACTCATCGTTTAAGCACAAGTGGGGTTACCACTTTTATATAATGCATTGTTGTGTTCACACCATTAGTGTTGCTTTGACTCAATTCTTAGAGTAAAGCTCCCCCTAGATGTGAGATCCCCCCTTAAGAGGGATGAACTAACCTTTGGTTTTGTCGATGATGACTTCATGTAGGTGTTGAAGATGTGGATGCTCAATGTTGATGTAGATCATTTGGCGCAATCCTTTGGAGTGAGTTGCACTTTCAATACCTACATGGGTTAGTCCCACAAGGAACAAATAAGGATATCCATAGACATAGAGTGATGCACACATAAGATGATGTCTATGAAAGCATTAGGTTACCTTGTCCCTTGGCTTACCAACAAGAGGGTTTGTGACTCCTTGAACTAGTGCAAGATGTGGAAGTTGATTGCACTATTCCTTGCCAAAATGATATGAGTGAAATATATTGGCAGAGTCACCCTCAAGAACTCTCTAGTTCTTCTTCTTTAGGATCCACATCATCTTGATGGGAATCCTTGGAGTTGTAGTCGTACTTGATGAAGTAGAACTTGATGTAGTCTTGGGAACCCACTTGACCAAGGCCTTACACTGCAAAAAAAGACACATCCGTGACATTTTGGGCCGAAAGAAAAATGTTTTCTGTCATACATATGACACTTCTATGATGATAATTGTGACAAAACCCGGTATCATCATAGATGTGGTGGGCTCCTACTTCTATGACAAAAAATCAAGATAGAAAATGGGTTTTTCGTCCTGGGCGGGCCGGAGACGCAGCTGCATGACATTCTTTTGGCCGTCAATGACGAAAAAAATTGTGGTAGAAGCGAGGGGGAGGAAAACTTCAGGGAGTTGCCGGTTACGGTGGGAGGTCGGGGGCCGAGCGATGCGCGTTTCTCTCATACACATACACGTGTGTGTGCGAGGCGTTGGCTCTAACTGAACTCGAGCGAGGCGTTGGGCTCTAACTGAACCCGAGCGATTGCACTACAGGCTATGCGTTACTGAACCCGAGAGATCGATCGATTGCTGTTAACTGAACCCGATCGAGTGATTCCTTTGCTACTGCTGCTAACTAAAGCCGATCGATTGGATGAACAGTGAGCGTTGCGGGGGGGGGGGGTTGGATGAACAGTGAGCGGTGGCGTTACCACTGGATGAACATGACCCTATGGTGTGGAGGGCTGGATGAACATTAGATGGTGGAGGGGTGCCCGTGGACGGGTGGTTGAACAGGACCCCTTGGTGTGGAGGACTGGATGAACAGTAGACGGTGGAGGGGTGGTTGAACAGTAGCCGGTGGAGTAGCGCGCGGTGGAGGCTGGATGAATAGGAGCCCGTGGAGGCTGGAGGAGGTCGACGGTAGCCTGTGGAGGCTGGAGGAGGTCGACGGTGGAGATGAACAGTATCCCGTGGAGTCCCGTTTTGCGGTACGCCACACCCCTCCCGAGGAACAGGACCCCCGTTTCGACCGTAGCACTCCAACACAAGTTCGTTTCGTCCGTTTTGCGGTACGCCACACCCCTCCCAATCAACAGGACCCACGTTTTGACCGTAGGAGGTCTGTTTCCTCTGTTTTGCGGTACGCCACACCCTTCCCGATCAACAGGACCCCCGTTTCGACCGTAGGAGGTCTGTTTCCTCCGTTTTGCGGTACGCCACACTCCTCCCGATCAACAGGACCCCATTCCGAACGTAGGAGGTCCATTTCCTCTGTTGTGCGGTACGCCAGGCCTCGTTTCCATCGTGTGTTCCGTCCAAGCCCTCCCGATGAACATGACCACGCATTCCGTTCCGACCCAGCCGGTTGGCTCCCACGCGTTCCATTGCCTCCCGATCAACATGACGCATTATGTTGCCTCCCCATGAACACGACGCATTCCGTTGCCTCCCCATGAACACGACGCATTCTGTTGCCCCCCCATGAACACGATGACGACGCTGTTTCTCCGTTCTGACCCAGCCATGTACACGAGCCCTCGCCGTACGTATGCACGAGTAGGCGTTCGAGACCCCGCCCGTATGTACACATATGTGGCCGTATTTTCTTTCTTGCACCCTGGCCGCTGTACGTATGTGTACATGCTACGTGTGCACCTCTACTACGACACGTACGCGCCTCTACTACGACACGTGCGTACCTCTACATCGACCAGTATATATGTACATACACGTTCGCGACCAGGATGACAACGCTACGTACGCTTCGACCAGGTGGGTCCCGACTGTCAGGCACTTCCTTCCGTGTGAAAATGTAGCTGATGGGTCCCAGCAGTCAGAGTGGTGAATCGTTTTTTTGCCCGGACGCACTTCCTTTGCGTGCGAAGATGTAGCTGGTGGGTCCCAGTAGTCAGGGGGCGAATCGTTTTTTTTGCCCGGACGCACTTCCTTGCGTGCGAAGATGTAGCTGGTGGGTCCCAGCAGTCAGGGGGGCGAATCGTTTTTTTTGCCTGTACGCACTTCCTTGCGTGCAAAGATGTAGATGGTGGGTCCCAAGAGTCAGGGGGAAACATTTTTTTTGCGAAATACGGTGGCCCATCCGGTGGGTCCCCGCTGTCAGGTGGAGGAATCATTATTTTGCACGTAATAAGGAGGCACTTCCTTGTTGCGGCCGTGGACCCAGCTGTCAGCCTCTCCACGTACAGTCCACGTCCGACGGAAGTCGTTGCTTGACCACGTTGACCATGCCGCGCCGAGAGCACCACGGCGGTGGACGATGGCGAGGCCTAGGAAGGGGACGACTCGGAGCCGGGGAAGACGCAGCAGTGGATGCCCACGCGAAGAGGAGTACGAGAGTTCACTGGTTCGGCTGCGGTGTGAGGTTGTTGTCGCCGCAGAATAACAGGGGGTGTGGGTGAGTAGAGGGATGGTCTGGCAAATGGTGGGAGTAGTAGGGGCGGTGAGGCCTCAGCGGCATCACAGCCGACCACGGGAGGCAGGAGCACGCGGCACGACCGGCGCTGGTTTGGGCGGCTGGAGCAAGAAGACCAGAGGTTGAAGAAGCACTACGACCGTTGGATGAACATCGTACGGTAACAGGAGCTAGAATCGTTCATATTGACTAAGTTGACAAAGCCCGCCGTCCCCGTCAACTTGGTAGGCCCACAAGTCAGCCTCCCACTATGCTGGGTTCCAGCTGGCAGGGGGAGTATTCATTTTTGTGTGTGTAATAAGGAGGCACTTCCTTGCGTGCGAAGATAGCTGGTGGGTCTGATATGTCAGTGGGGGGCACGTTTTTTTCACGAAATACAGAGGCCCTTCCGGAGGGTCCCAGATGTCAGGTGGAGGAATCATTATTTTGCATGTAATAAGGAGGCATTGCCTTGTGTGCGGTCGTGGACCCAGCTGTCAGCCTCTCCACGCACAGTCTACTTCCGATGGTTTCGATCGTTGACCATGTTGACCATGCCGCGCCGAGCGCATCCAAGGTGGTGGACAACGGCGAGGCCCCGGACAGCAACAAGCCGGAGATGGGAAGACGCGAGAGTAGAGTCGCAGACGGAGAGGTGCATGAGGGTTAACTGGTTCTAGTGCGGTGTGGTTCGGCAGTCGGTGGAGAAGAACAGGATGTGTGGAGGGGTGGAGGGATGGCCTAGCCAACAGTGCAGTAGTGCTTCATAGCGAAGCATGCTAAGCAGAACTGCTAGCAGCAGGAGGCGGGAGGTGGTCCCGACGGCGTTGGAGGAAGAAGACGAGAGATTGAAGATGGATGTCGGTCGTTGGATGTAAATCCAACGGCTAACATGTCAGAATCATTTGTTGACTAAATTGACAACGACTTGCGTTGGCTTCGACCTATTGGCCCACATTTCAGCCTCCAAAAATGTGGCACATATTCAACCCATTTTTTCAGAATTTACAGTCTTTTTTTGCGCGGTAGAATTTACAGTCAATTTGATCTTTTTTTTGAATTACAGCCAATACCTGGGCTGGATGAACAAATAATGTAGCGTCCATGCGGCCCATTTATTTTATTTCCTAAAAAATTACAGGCCATTTGCACTTTCTCGAAATACATGATTTTGTTGGGCTGATTCTAATTATAATGTTGGGTTGGGCCAGCAATGTTATCAAAAAATAAAAAGGGGTTGAGCATTTTGTTATAAATATATTTAAATAATAAGTGATATTATTACATTCGTCCTTAAGTCTTACCAAGTTTTTGTACACAATCACTAGGATTTTCGTGACAAAACAATCCAGGATTTTATTTGTTAAGAAATTATTTTTATAAGTTAATAAGATGTGGGATATTGTTTTCTTACATATGTAAGTATCTGTTAAATATATGATGACAATAAAAATAATATATAATAACATATAAAATAATTTAAATATATATAATATAGTTAGAAGGGAAACATAAGTTGGACCTGGCGTTCCTATTCTTATATAGAAAAATAGAACAGACCTCTGCATTTTCTTCAAAAAAAACATAAATTGGGCTGCCAAAAATAAAACCTCGGATGGGAGGTCCATGGGCCAGTCGATACATGACGGCCCTAAGAAAATACCAACAGGCCCTCCCATCCGAGGTCGTGGGCTGCGCATGTTAAAAATGAAAGCCTAGAGGGGGCAGCCCAAAACCACGTCCAATAGTTGCCAAAACTTCGTCCCTCGTTTTCTCTGTGTTTCGCACACTCGACATTGTGTGGGCATTTTGACTGTGCATCATATGAAGATGTGCTATGCATGAATGTTGATCAGCATGATGTTAACTGGCTGGTAGTTCCATTTTCGACCATGAATAAAACTTCCAACATGATGTTAACCTTGTTTGAAACGGCCGTGTTAGTATAAAAGCTCTGCCTCTGAAAGTAGCAGTTTCTTATCTGAAACTGAACTTGCAGTTTCTCATCTGAAACTGAAACTTGTAGTTTCTTCTCTGAGAATCACATTGTCTACACTTTTATACTCCTATGAAACTACATTTTTAAGTGCTAAAATAAGATCTCTAGAATTCATAAAATTCTTCATATGCTCAACACTGCAAATCTAAAATTCAAAAGACATTCATTTCTGAAAGTACTCTCAAAATACACAACACAAAACACAATTCACAACCTGCAAATACTGACAACCCTAAGCTCCTCCTGACAATTCACAAGCTGCCCGACTATTGGGCTAGGGGGGCAGCCCCCTCCTATTCCTCGGCGGCAGACAGCCGCCCCGTGAGACGATGTGAACGGCGAGGGAGACGATGGCGGGGAAGCGTCGTCGGGCCAACTGCTTTTCTCCTCTTGCAGTAGGGTTCGGTCGACGAAGACTCCACCGGCTCGCTCTGGCAGGACACCCTCACAAACGGCGCCCTGTAGATGCTCGATCCTTCAATCTCTGGGGATGCTCCATTTGGGATCGATACTCCCACCACCGCTCCCTCACGATCGGATTCGGTGAATCTGTTTGCTCCATGGCCCAGAGGAGCAGCTCTATGTACTCTTGCGTGACTCCCTCCGGGAGTATCGCCGCCTTTTTGCTCTGTTGTAGATATTTGGCCATGGATGTCGCCGTCGCTGCTAGTTGGTCCTTGTTTTCAAACCAAGACTGTATCTCCAACATCCTAGCTAGCTTCACAGGGTCGCCGTCTGTGATCATCATGTATCGGTTGTACTCCTCCATCGATCTACTTTTCCACAACACCTTCACTCACCGGCGGTGGTTTTTGAATGGAAGAGGAGAGGAACAGCGCTGGTTTTGGATTAGAATGAGAGAGGAGCAACGCTGGTTTTGGACTGGAACAGGAGAGGAGGGGCGGTGGTTTTGAAATGGAAGAGGAGAGGAGCGGCGCTGGATTTAGATTGGAATAGGAGAGGAGCGGCAGTGGTTTAAGAGGAGAAGAGCGAAAGAGCGCCGCTGGTCTTGGAAGTATTTTTTTGTTGTTTTGCATATTTTGGGTCAAAGTTTGACCATGTACTGTATTTGACAAGCAAAATGTGAATGGATGTCACCAAAAATTGTATCATTTGGTTCGTATCTGAATGTACTTTCAAATTATATTATTTTTACAACGTATAACATATATTTTATGTGCGAAAATCATGGTCAATTATGACCCAGAATAAAAGGAAGACTAGTTAATGTGGGGTCGCTTTCTTAATTGAAGGGAAATTGATTTTGATTTTGATCCAGTCACAGAGCGCCGGCCCTCTCGCCCAATCCTAAATTGCTTCCGCACGCTCCTCTCACTCTTCTCCATTGCAAAACCACCTCCTCTCCTCTCCATCATCTCCATTCCAAAACCACTGTCTCGCCTCTCCCTCTTCTGATCTTCTCCATTGCAAAACCACCTCCTCTCCTCTCCATCATCTCCATTCCAAAACCACCTCCTCTCCTCTCCATCATCTCCATTCCAAAACCACCGTCTCGCCTCTCCCTCTTCTGATCTTCTCCATTGCAAAACTACCTCCTCTCCTCTCCATCATCTCCATTCCAAAACCACCGTCTTGCCTCTCCCTCTTCTCTATTGCAAGACCACCGTCTCTCCTCCCATCTTCCAAAGCTAGCACCGGACCACTCAGAAGGACATCTATGGGGAGGATGAAGTAGCGAATCAGGCAGATCACCGGCGGCGACCAGGCAAAGTTAGCCAGGTTGAAGGAGATCCTTAGTTGGTTTGATAATGAGTGGGAGATTTCGAGGACGGTGCGGGCCATGTGGCAATGTATGCGAAAGAGCGAGACGGCGGCGATGAGGGCGGCGATGTACATGTACTCCTCGACGGCAGTCACGCCACAGTCCTCGGAGTTCATCGAGTATCTCCTATGGGCGATGGAGCAGACAGATTCTCCCGAGGCAACAGTCAGGCGGAGGTGGTGGGCGTATAGGTCGAAGGTCGAGCACCCAGAGGATAATGAATCAATCGAGTATGGTGTGCCGTTCGTGAGGGTGTAGAGCCAGCCGGAGCCACAGGAGTATTCGTTCTCCCACCGTAAGAGGAGGCCGGATGGCGTGACGTTGCTTCCCCGCTGTTCTCCACAGTTCCCTCGACGCTCGCCTCATTTCAACGGCGGCGGTAGGGTTTAAGGTAAGCTTCGCACTAACCTAATCTTCCACCTGCTCATGCTTACAATCAGTGTGACAGCTAATGAAAATCATGCTTACAATCAGTCTCCAAGTACTACGCCAATCACCCTAAAATATCTCTGGACCTTTGGGTTAAAGTTGTGACACAATGTACAAATAAAGAAAAATAGATTGGTGCTTCTTTCAGAAAAGAGTACTCCCTAGAAAACTGCCAATATAAGCTACTAGTATATGGTTAGAGGATTTGTTGCCGAGAAAGATCCATCCACAGAGAGCGCCACACATCCCACTGGTGGTGGTGGATGCCAATGCGTGCATGCAGCATGGTTCGTGTCGTTATTTTTACTTGGCACACCTTGCACTCTGCATATATGCCAGTTCCATACGTACATTTGTGCAGTTCCACCAAAATGCAGTTGAATAACCCTGTTTGCACGGATAATGAAAAAGCGTGATTACATTATAGTGGCACTAGTTTATGAAACACACAAAATAAATAGAAGAAAATATTGCGATAGTATCATAGTATGCCATGCTGCGAGGGCGAGATGGGCCCTACGCCGCCTCATACAGTACGCCTCATACTGGACATCGTCCCAAGTCTCCCAGATACACCTTCTGCCAGTGATGAACATCAGTGTACAGCGGTAGTACAAGGAGGCGCCTTGAGACATTCAAATCTCTATTTTTGTACGTATCAACTAAAATTAAGCACCCCAGTTTGCAGAAACGCTTAAACATTAACAATGGGACTAGTTGATGAAACATACTTTAACAAAGAGAAGCACTTTCTTTATCTACATTGGAAATGAAATGATAGAGATGACACTCGCTCTATTTTAACTGTATTATTACTTCATTTTATCAGTGACACTAGGGTCGAGCAGGTGGCAAACGAGGTGTACCGTGCGTCGCAAGGATGGAGGCCAGGGGTGCTTAGACTGGGATGCTGAAGCTGGCTCTTTCAGTCACCAACATGGATGATTCAATTCATTGGGCCTTTTGGTGTAGTTTACCTAAAATGAAGCAATGTCCTGTGAGCTAGCAGCTTCTTCTTCAATTTTTTTTAAGAAAAGGGCTCCAGCCCCGGTTCCATTTCCATCAGAAAACAAAACCCACAGAGCTTCTTCTTCATTAGTTGCAATAAATTGAGCAACATCAAGGTTGGTTGTGAAGCTCCTGGAATGCTCAACTGTAATTTGGATATCATTTGTGTAGTTCAACTAAGATCGAGCGTGAAATGCATATCTCTGCTTGTTAGAAATATGCCCTAGAGGCAATAATAAAAGGATTATTATTATATTTCCTTGTTCATGATAATTGTCTTTTATTCATGCTATAATTGTATTATCCGAAAATCGTAATACACGTGTGAATACATAGACCACAATACGTCCCTAGTAAGCCTCTAGTTGACTAGCTCGTTGGTCAACAGATAGTCATGGTTTCCTGACTATGGACATTAGATGTCATTGACAATGGGATCACATCATTAGGAGAATGATGTGATGGACAAGACCCATTCCTAAGCATAGCACAAGATCGTGTAGTTCGTTTTGCTAGAGCTTTTCCAATGTCAAGTATCTCTTCCTTAGACCATGAGATCGTGTAACTCCCGGATACCGTATGAGTGCTTTGGGTGTACCAAATGTCACAACGTAACTGGGTGACTATAAAGGTGCACTACAGGTACCTCCGAAAGTGTCTGTTGGGTTGACACGGATCGAGACTGGGATTTGTCACTCCGTGTTACAGAGAGGTATCACTGGGCCCACTCGGTAGTGCATCATCATAATGAGCTCAAAGTGACCAAGTGTCTGGTCACGGGATCTTGCATTACGGTACGAGTAAAGTGACTTGCCGGTAACGAGACTGAACGAGGTATTGGGATACCGACGATCGAGTCTCGGGCAAGTAACATACCGTCTGACAAAGGGAATAGTATACGGGGTTGCTTGAACCCTCGACATCGTGGTTCATCTGATGAGATCATCGAGGAGTATGTGGGAGCCAACATGTGTATCCAGATCTCGCTATTGGTTATTGATCGGAGAGCCGTCTCGGTCATGTCTGCATGTCTCCCGAACCCGTAGGGTCTACACACTTAAGGTTCAATGACGCTAGGGTTGTATGAATATGAGTATGAAGCAAACCGTATGTTGTTCGGAGTCCCGGATGAGATCCCGGACGTCACGAGGAGTTCCGGAATGGTCCGAAGGTAAAGAAAACTATATAGGAAGTACTGTTTCGGCCATTGGGAAAGTTTTGGGGTCACCCAGTATTGTACCGGGACCACCGGAAGGGTCCCGGGGGTCTACCGGGTGGGGCCACCTATCCCGGAGGGCCACGTGGGCTGAAGTGGGAGGGGAACCAGCCACTAGTGGGCTGGTGCGCCCCCCTTGGGCCCTCCTGCGCCTAGGGTTGGAAACCCTAGGTGGAGGGGGGGCGCACCACTTGCCTTGGGGGGCACTCCACCCCCTGGCCGCCGCCCCCCTTGGGAGATTGCATCTCCCAGGGCCGGCGCCCCCCTAGGGGCCTATATAAAGGAGGGCAAGGGGGAGGGCATCCACACCCAAGTCTTGGCGCCTCCCTCCCCCTGCTACACCTCGTCCTCCTCCTGCAGCAGCTTGGCGAAGCCCTGCCGGAGTTCTGCTGCATCCACCACCACGCCGTCGTGCTGCTGGATCATCATCAACCTCTCCTTCCCCCTTGCTGGATCAAGAAGGAGGAGACATCATCCGCTCCGTTCGTGTGTTGAACGCGGAGGTGCTGTCCATTCGGCACTTGGTCATCGGTGATTTGAATCACGGCGAGTACGACTCCATCATCACCGTTCTCTCGAACGCTTCCGCACGCGATCTACAAGTGGTATGTAGATGCAATCTCTCTCCCATGACTCATTGCTTAGATGAACTCATAGATGGATCTTGGTGAAACCGTAGGAAGATTTTTAATTTTCTGCAACGTTCCCCAATAGTGGCATCATGAGCTAGGTCTATGCGTAGTTCTCTATTGCACGAGTAGAACACAATTTTGTTGTGGGCGTAGATCTTGTCAACTTGCTTGCCGATACTAGTCTTTTCTTGCTTCAGCGGTATTGTGGGATGAAGCAGCCCGGACCGACCTTACACGTACACTTACGTGAGACAGGTTCCACCGATTGACATGCACTAGTTGCATAAGGTGGCTAGCGGGTGTCTGTCTCTCCTACTTTAGTTGGAGCGGATTCGATGAAAAGGGTCCTTATGAAGGGTAAATATAAGTTGACAAAATCATGTTGTGCTTATTCGTAGGTAAGAAAACGTTCTTGCTAGAACCCAATTGCAGCCACGTAAAAGATGCAACAACAATTAGAGGACGTCTAACTTGTTTTTGCAGCAATTGTCATGTGATGTGATATGGCCAGAAGTTGTGATGAATGATGAATGATATATTGTGATGTATGAGATCATGTTCATGTAATAGGAATCACGACTTGCATGTCGATGAGTATGACAACCGGCAGGAGCCATAGGAGTTGTCTTTATTTTTTTGTATGACCTTCGTGTCATTGAAGAATGCCATGTAAGTTACTTTACTTTATTGCTAAACGCGTTAGCCATAGAACTAGAAGTAGTCGTTGGTGTGACAACTTCATGAAGACACAATGATGGAGATCATGATGATGGAGATCATGGTGTCATGCTGGTGACGAAGATGATCATGGAGCCTCGAAGATGGAGATCAAAGGAGCTATATGATATTGGCCATATCATGTCACTATTATATAATTGCATGTGATGTTTATTATGTTTTATGCATCCTGTTTACTTAGAACGATGGTAGTAAATAAGATGATCCCTTATAATAATTTCAAGAAAGTGTTCCCCCCTAACTGTGTGCCGTTGCTAAAGTTCGTCGTTTCGAAGCACCACGTGATGATCGGGTGTGATAGATCCTTACGTTCACATACTACGGGTGTAAGACAGTTTTACACATGCAGAAACACTTAGGGTTAACTTGACGAGCCTAGCATGTACAGACATGGCCTCGGAACATAGAGACCGAAAGGTCGAACATGAGTCGTATGGAAGATACAATCAACATGGAGATGTTCACCGATGATGACTAGTCCGTCTCACGTGATGATCGGACACGGCCTAGTCGACTCGGATCGTGTAACACTTAGATGACTAGAGGGATATCTAATCTGAGTGGGAGTTCATTAAATAATTTGATTAGATGAACTTAATTATCATGAACTTAGTCTAAAACTTTTGCAAATATGTCTTGTAGATCAAATGGCCAACGCTCATGTCAACATGAGCTTCAACGCGTTCCTGGAGAAAACCAAGCTGAAAGATGATAGCAGCAACTATTCGGACTGGGTCCGGAACCTGAGGATCATCCTCATAGCAGCCAAGAAAGATTATGTCCTAGATGCACCGCTAGGTGAAGCACCCATCCCAGAGAACCAAGACGTTATGAACACTTGGCAATCACGTGCTGATGATTACTCCCTCGTTCAGTGCGGCATGCTTTACAGCTTAGAACCGGGACTCCAAAAGCGTCTTGAGAAACACGGAGCATATGAGATGTTCGAGGAGCTGAAAATGGTTTTCCAAGCTCATGCCCGGGTCGAGAGATATGAAGTCTCCGACAAGTTCTATAGTTGTAAGATGGAGGAAAACAGTTCTGTCAGTGAGCACATACTCAAAATGTCTGGGTTGCACAACCGCCTGTCCCAGCTGGAGATCAACCTCCCGGACGAGGCGGTCATTGACAGAATCCTTCAGTCGCTCCCACCGAGCTACAAGAGCTTTGTGTTGAACTACAATATGCAGGGGATGGTGAAGACCATTCCTGAAGTATTTTCAATGTTGAAGTCAGCAGAGGTTGAAATCAAGAAAGAACATCAAGTGTTGATGGTCAATAAGACCACTAAGTTCAAGAAGGGCAAGGGTAAGAAGAACTTCAAGAAGGACGACAAAGATGTTGCCGCGCCCGGTAAGCCAGTTGTCGGGAAGAAGTCAACGAATGGACCCAAGCCTGAGACTGAGTGCTTTTATTGCAAAGGGAAGGGTCACTGGAAGTGGAACTGCCCCAAATACTTAGCGGACAAGAAGGCCGGCAACACTAAAGGTATATTTGATATACATGTAATTGATGTGTACCTTACCAGTACTCGTAGTAACTCCTGGGTATTTGATACCGGTGCCGTTGCTCACATTTGTAACTCACAGCAGGAGCTGCGGAATAAGCGGAGACTGGCGAAGGACGAGGTGACGATGCGCGTCGGGAATGGTTCCAAGGTCGATGTGATCGCCGTCGGCACGCTACCTCTACATTTACCTACGGGATTAGTTTTAAACCTCAATAATTGTTATTTAGTGCCAACTTTGAGCATGAACGTTGTATCTGGATCTCGTTTGATACGAGATGGCTACTCATTTAAATCCGAGAATAATGGTTGTTCTATTTATATGAGAGATATGTTTTATGGTCATGCCCCGATGGTCAATGGTTTATTCTTAATGAATCTCGAACGTAATGTTACACATATTCATAGTGTGAATACCCAAAGACGTAAAGTTGATAACGATAGTCCCACATACTTGTGGCACTGCCGCCTTGGTCACATTGGTGTCAAGCGCATGAAGAAGCTCCATGCTGATGGACTTTTAGAGTCTCTAGATTATGAATCATTTGACACATGCGAACCATGCCTCATGGGAAAAATGACCAAGACCCCGTTCTCCGGAACAATGGAGCGAGCAACCAACTTATTGGAAATCATACATACTGATGTGTGTGGTCCAATGAGCGTTGAGGCTCGCGGAGGATATCGTTATGTTCTCACTCTCACTGATGACTTGAGTAGATATGGGTATGTCTACTTGATGAAACACAAGTCTGAGACCTTTGAAAAGTTCAAGGAATTTCAGAATGAAGTAGAGAATAAACGTGACCAAAAGATAAAATTCTTACGATCGGATCGTGGAGGAGAATATATAAGTCACGAATTTGGTACACACTTAAGAAAATGTGGAATCATTTCACAACTCACGCCGCCTGGAACACCTCAGCGTAACGGTGTGTCCGAACGTCGTAATCACACTCTATTGGATATGGTGCGATCTATGATGTCTCTTACCGATTTACCGCTATCATTTTGGGGATACGCTCTAGAGACAGCTACATTCACTTTAAATAGGGCACCGTCTAAATCCGTTGAGACGACACCGTATGAATTATGGTTTGGGAAGAAACCTAAGCTGTCATTTCTAAAAGTTTGGGGATGTGATGCTTATGTCAAGAAACTTCAACCTGAAAAGCTCGAACCCAAGTCAGAAAAATGCGTCTTCATAGGATACCCTAAGGAAACCATTGGGTATACCTTCTACTTAAGATCCGAGGGCAAGATCTTTGTTGCCAAGAACGGATCCTTTCTGGAAAAAGAGTTTCTCTCGAAAGGAGTAAGTGGGAGGAAAGTAGAACTCGATGAAGTACTACCTCTTGAACCGGAAAGTAGTGCAGCTCAGGAAAACGTTCCTGTGGTGCCTACACCAACTGGAGAGGAAATTAATGATGATGATCAAGGTACTTCTGATCAAGTTGCTACTGAACTTCGTAGGTCCACAAGGACACGTTCCACACCAGAGTGGTATGGCAACCCTGTCCTGGAAATCATGTTGTTAGACAACGGTGAACCTTCAAACTAAGAAGAAGCGATGGCGGGCCCAGATTCCAACAAATGGCTAGAAGCCATGCAATCCAAGATAGAATCCATGTATGAAAACAAAGTATGGACTTTGACTGACTTGCCCGATGATCGGCGAGCGATAGAAAACAAATGGATCTTTAAGAAGAAGACGGACGCGGATGGTAATGTCACCATCTATAAAGCTCGACTTGTCGCTAAGGGTTATCGGCAAGTTCAAGGGATTGACTATGATGAGACTTTCTCTCCCGTAGTGAAGCTTAAGTCCGTCCGAATCATGTTACTAATTGCCGCATACTATGATTATGAGATATGGCAGATGGACGTCAAAACGGCATTCCTTAACGATTATGTTAAGGAAGAGTTGTATATGATGCAGCCGGAAGTTTTTGTCGATCCTAAGAATGCTAATAAAGTGTGCAAGCTCCAGCGATCCATTTATGGGCTGGTGCAAGCATCTCGGAGTTGGAACATTCGCTTTGATGAGATGATCAAAGCGTTTGGGTTTATGCAGACTTATGGAGAAGCCTGCGTTTACAAGAAAGTGAGTGGGAGCTCTGTAGCATTTCTCATATTATATGTAGATGACATACTTTTGATGGGAAATGTTATAGAATTCTTGGACAGCATTAAGGCCTACTTGAATAAGTGTTTTTCAATGAAGGACCTTGGAGAAGCTGCTTACATATTAGGCATCAAGATCTATAGGGATAGATCGAGACGCCTCATAGGTCTTTCACAAAGCACATACCTTGATAAGATTTTGAAGAAGTTCAAAATGGATCAGTCCAAGAAAGGGTTCTTGCCTGTACTGCAAGGAGTGAGATTGAGCTCGGCTCAATGCCCGACCACGGCAAAAGATAAAGAAGAGATGAGCGTCATCCCCTATGCCTCAGCCATAGGATCTATTATGTATGCCATGCTGTGTACCAGACCTGATGTAAACCTTGCCGTAAGTTTGGTAGGAAGGTACCAAAGTAATCCCGGCAAGGAACGCTAGACAACGGTCAAGAATATCCTGAAGTACCTGAAAAGGACAAAGGACATGTTTCTCGTTTATGGAGGTGACGAAGAGCTCGTCGTAAAGGGTTACGTCGACGCCAGCTTCGACATAGATCTGGATGACTCTAAGTCACAAACCGGATACGTGTATATGTTGAATGGTGGAGCAGTAAGCTGGTGCAGCTGCAAGCAATGCATCGTGGCGGGATCTACATGTGAAGCGGAGTACATGGCATCCTCGGAGGCAGCGCATGAAGCAATTTGGGTGAAGGAGTTCATCACCGACCTAGGAGTCATACCCAATGCGTCGGGGCCGATCAAACTCTTCTGTGACAACACTGGAGCTATTTCCCTTGCCAAGGAGCCCAAGTTTCACAAGAAGACCAGGCACATCAAGCGTCGCTTCAACTCCATCCGTGAAAATGTTCAAGATGGAGACATAGATATTTGCAAAGTACATACGGATCTGAATGTCGCAGATCCATTGACTAAACCTCTCTCGCGAGCAAAACATGATCAACACCAGAACTCTATGGGTGTTCAATTCATCACAATGTAACTAGATTATTGACTCTAGTGCAAGTGGGAGACTGTTGGAAATATGCCCTAGAGGCAATAATAAAAGGATTATTATTATATTTCCTTGTTCATGATAATTGTCTTTTATTCATGCTATAATTGTATTATCTGGAAATCGTAATACACGTGTGAATACATAGACCACAATACATCCCTAGTAAGCCTCTAGTTGACTAGCTCGTTGGTCAACAGATAGTCATGGTTTCCTGACTATGGACATTAGATGTCATTGACAACGGGATCACATCATTAGGAGAATGATGTGATGGACAAGACCCATTCCTAAGCATAGCACAAGATCGTGTAGTTCGTTTTGCTAGAGCTTTTCCAATGTCAAGTATCTCTTCCTTAGACCATGAGATCGTGTAACTCCCGGATACCGTATGAGTGCTTTGGGTGTACCAAACGTCACAACGTAACTGGGTGACTATAAAGTTGCACTACAGGTACCTCCGAAAGTGTCTGTTGGGTTGATATGGATCGAGACTGGGATTTGTCGCTCTGTGTTACGGAGAGGTATCACTGGGCCCACTCGGTAGTGCATCATCATAATGAGCTCAAAGTGACCAAGTGTCTGGTCACGGGATCATGCATTACGGTACGAGTAAAGTGACTTGCCGGTAACGAGACTGAACGAGGTATTGGGATACCGACGATCGAGTCTCGGGCAAGTAACATACCGTCTGACAAAGGGAATAGTATATGGGGTTGCTTGAACCCTTGACATCGTGGTTCATCCGATGAGATCATCGAGGAGAATGTGGGAGCCAACATGGGTATCCAGATCCCACTGTTGGTTATTGACCGGAGAGCCGTCTCGGTCATGTCTGCATGTCTCCCGAACCCGTAGGGTCTACACACTTAAGGTTCGGTGACGCTAGGGTTGTATGAATATGAGTATGCTGCAAACCGAATGTTGTTCAGAGTCCCGGATGAGATCCCGGATGTCACGAGGAGTTCCGGAATGGTCCGGAGGTAAAGAAAACTATATAGGAAGTGCTGTTTCGGCCATCGGGAAAGTTTCGGGGTCACCCGGTATTGTACCGGGACCACCGGAAGGGTCCCGGGGGTCCACCGGGTGGGGCCACCTATCCCGGAGGGTCCCGTGGGCTGAAGTGGGAGGGGAACCAGCCACTAGTGGGCTGGTGCGCCCCCCCTTGGCCCCTCCCCCTGCGCCTAGGGTTTGAAACCCTAGGTGGGGGGGGGGGGCGCACCACTTGCCTTGGGGGGCACTCCACCCCCCTGGCCGCCGCCCCCCTTGGGAGATTGCATCTCCCAGGGCCGCCCCCCTAGGGGCCTATATAAAGGAGGGCAAGGGGGAGGGCATCCGCACCCAAGTCTTGGCGCCTCCCTCCCCCTGCTACACCTCGTCCTCCTCCCGCAGCAGCTTGGCGAAGCCCTGCCGGAGTTCTGTTGCATCCACCACCACGCTGTTGTGCTGCTGGATCATCATCAACCTCTCCTTCCCCCTTTCTGGATCAAGAAGAAGGAGACGTCATCCGCTCCGTACGTGTGTTGAACGCGGAGGTGATGTCCGTTCGGCACATGGTCATCGGTGATTTGAATCACGGCGAGTACGACTCCATCCTCACCGTTCTCTCGAACGCTTCCGCACGCGATCTACAAGTGGTATGTAGATGCAATCTCTCTCCCATGACTCGTTGCTTAGATGAACTCATAGATGGATCTTGGTGAAACCATAGGAAATTTTTTAATTTTCTGCAACATTCCCCAACACTGTTTGCACAAAAAAGGTGGAAAGGAGGGTGACTAACAAGTGATGAAACATGCATCAAATGAAAAGAAGCATGTTCCTTATCTGAATGGCAATCCTACAAGGACAGTAGCAATTTCTAAAGCAGTGGCATTGCTAGATATTAGTGTGGGCATTAGGATTAACTATGACAACCGTTAAATACGACATTACTTCGGGCACCGGAGAGTAGGCGGGCCAGGACAGTGCATTTCTAACGAAAAGAACCAACTTATCTTAATGGGAAATTTTAGCAGGACATGTAAAGAAGTGCCATTGATTCATATTACTGGAGGCATTACATTGAAAACAACATTGGTTTAAGGTGTCCTTACTTTTAACAGTGTGACTGCTACATTTTACCAGTGGCATTACATAAGAGTGGCTGGGGGCAACAAACATCAGAATAGGATATCTGGGTTGGTCCCATTTTTGTTCGGTATAGCCACCTTATACTGTGTAAACCTAGCAAATCTAGTGCTGGACTTACTCTATTGACTTGTCCCCCAGTCCCCACTTTCTTTCCTTTTTCAACCAATAGATCGGGTTTATATTGAGTTTGTACCGCGTTTCCCTTTATTTCCCTATTAGACCTAGAGACCAGTTGGATAGCCAGTCTCTGCTACTTTTCGCCCCCATTATTTCCTCTTTCGACCAAGTCCTAGATTCAGGTAACAAATCCTCCCCCACCCCCACATCCTTTCTTCCTTGTTTGAACCAAGTAGTACTAGATTCGAGTGCATGAACTAGTTTTACCCCTTAAACGTAAAAAAAATTAGGTGGTTTTTGAACAGCCGATCGATCCTATCTATGAGGGGGCCTGAGAAATAGTAAAAGATACAAATGTAGCGACGTCAGGAACTCGGGAAGTAGAGCAAGGCCGGTTTCGAAGGAAGTTATACCTGATGGTCGCCGGGATGTCGCTAGGTGGGCAGCGGGAGGCCGGATCTGCCCACACTACGATAGCGAGGAAGAAGGGGTCGGAGGCCCTCCCTCGCCAGCAGTGCTTGGGAGAGAACGGCAAGGCGGGTTGATCGGGATGCGCCCAGCAGTGGGTAAGAGCTGTCGCCGAGGATGACCGTGTGAACGTTGCACCTTCTCACCTTCCCCGGCGAAGAGGATCCGGTTGGATCTGTGACCAGTGGTGAGAAGAGAGAGAGAGAGAGAGAGAGAGAGAGAGAGAGAGTGGCCATCGCTATCGTGTTTAGATCTGGAGAGGCCGAGACAGTGTGAAGAGAGCAACACTAGCAAGCAAGCGCGGAGGCTCCTGCCTATATAGGGGAGTAGTACTAGTTTTCTTTTGTCTACCGGAGCCGGCTTGACCTCGTCAATGACTATCGAGAAGTCTTCATGCACGTGTCCCGGACGCGCAGTTGTCGTAATTTTGATTTGAAGCGTCAGATTATAACATATAACACGAAAAAAATGCCACATGAGAAATCATAACCTCACAGCCCAAAGGAGACAACATGAATCCCGACGGACAAACTAGACAAGGAATAAAGCTCAAATTGAAGATAAACTCGTAGAAAAGGGGTCCGTCGATAGATGTCCTAATTAACATAGCCGACTTGACCTAGATGGCAGCCGAGTAGTCACTGTTCGTGCATGTGCCCCCAATGACTAGCCCAACTCAGTTGTCGCTATTTAACCCTCGCAGTGATCCGAAGCACATGACACCTAATTTTGTGAGATGACAAGAAAACTTTTTTTAGATTTCTCACCACAACTACAGCCATGTACAACACAGCCAGCACGATATGTAGACGATAGCCAATCCAGGCTTGTCTGCTGGAGTCTGGTCACATGCATGGACAAACTGATCTTCCGTGTCTTGCAGGGATCGTCCAGGCACCAACATAGTACAACACTTCTCTAGTACTATCGCTCGTCTCCCTCTTCTATTAAGTCACCCGACTTGTGGGGCCGGGGAGTGTGCCTATGGTTGGTTCTCAATTGTCGCCCCACATGTGTGTGCGAACGCAATATGACACGCATTCCATTCGGAGAGCAGCATGATGGACCGACTGACCGTCTGGGGTGCGACACGAACGCGATGGGCGTGCTGTATACTCCGTACATGTGTACCGCCGTTTTCTAGACGCTTTGCTCCATGGCGCGGGCGCAATCCATGGTTACAAAATTCGTATACTATATACTATTTAAAAGTCGAGGGCGGGGCTTTTTCTGCACGGTAGGCGGCGGGGCAGTTCCGCCTAGTCGGTTCGACAGAGATGCGAGAAGACGAGGGAGTAGGCTGCTGCAAACGTAGGGTTGTGTGATTTGACAGCGAGTTACTGCTAGACAGGTGGGGCCCCGTGATTTGACTTGCCATTATCATTTTAACTGCGGCACTACGACCGGCGTGGGTCTCCCGATTCCTGTCCACCTCCATACAGGTGCCTGTCCCAATGCTCCACCGTGTAGTAGAGGTTGGCTCTTGCATGAGAGCCCACTTCTCCACTTTTTCCTTGCCTCTCTTTCCTCCACATATGCAAAAATGCCATGTAAAGCGCACTATTGTACTCCCTCGTTCCATCTATATAGGGCCTAATGCATTTTTCGAGGATAACTTTGACCAACTATTAGAGCAATAATATATGACATGCAACTTACACAAAGCACACTGTTAAATTCGTGTGTGAAAGGAGGTTTCAATGATATAACTTTCACATTGTGCATGTCATGTACTATTAATCTTGTCAATAGTCAAAGGCGGTCTTAGAAACACATCAGGCCCTATATAGATGGAAGGAGGGAGTACTTACTTGCTCCTATAGGTGCTTAAGCTTGCCAAATAGGCATAAAGTCTGATGTGGCAAGTTAATCAAGAAGAGAGAGACTAGTTTGGTGACCCAAGGAAGAAACGGTGCTAAGTGCGTGTACCTAGGTGAAAAGACAATTTTGAGTCTATAGCTAACTAAATTAAGCGAACTTAGCAACACCATTTCATTGGACGAGGTCACTCCTTGGCAAATGCAATAAATACTAGTACTCATTGTTGTAGTATGAGTGACTAAGTGATGACTATGTATGACATGCCAACATCAGATAGCCTAACGCACCGTGTTAAATCTCCAAGGGCGCGACCGTGCGAGCGATGCGACGGTCGTGGTAGGCGCGACCATGATACAGGCTGCTGGCAGCCCTTGGATCTGAGATCAAACGGTCGCATGCTAAGTTGCTAAAAATTTGCAGAATAACCCCCAGGATAGGATATTCACCCATAGGTCTAGAATCATGCCATGCAACCGTTCGATCTCAGATCTAAGGGCTCTCAGAAGCCCGTACCATGGGAGAATGGAAAGCCACTACCCTGCCATCCGCACGCTGGCAGTTCGCTCCTACTCGTCCCCGCACGTCCTTTAATACTACGACGGTTCGCTCCTAGTCGTCCCGTCCATTCACATTACGGCAGTTCCACTAATCCTAGCCCTCCTCCCAAATCCATGGCGTCACAAATCTCCCCGATCGGCAGTGAGTACAAGGTTAGAACCATCACTGGCGATGGGATCGACGTCATCTACACCCGTTCTTCCGCGATGGTGAAAGGATGCCTTTCTCGCTTCAGACGCATGTTCGAAGACTCAGATGATGAGTGGGTCGCTGGGCTAGATGTTGAGTACACCACAGTCCTGGGACGAGAGAAGGATCTAAAGGACGAAGAGAGGAAGAAGCCCGCCATGATCCAGGTTTGCGTTCATGACTTATGCTTGGTCTACCACATATGCCATGCCGACGTTGAGTGCCAGGATTTTAAGGACTTCCTCGAGAGCAACCTAGTCAAATTCGTTACTGTAGACTTTGGTAATGACAAAGAAGTCCTGCGTCGGATAGGCCTCGTTGTAGGCAACACCTTCGACCTCCAAAAAAATCGGCTGGTGTCCTCTCGTCAGCCTTCAATGCTGACCCTGGCAGGAGCCATGGTTCATCCTTCGTACGGTAAACTGGAGAAAACTCCATAAACGTTTCATCGTCATGCATGGCAGCGGAATGTACTAGATATAGACCACATCCACTATGCTTCAATGGATGGATACCTTTGTTTCAATATCTACAAGGGTTGGATGAAGAGCAACCGCCAAGTTGGCGGTTCAAGCAAAGAAGTATCGGCCAAGAGGAAGAGGGACAAGGACGAAGTCGAGGACGTGGACGAGGAATCCGAGTAAGGTGGCAGTGTCGTTGCTCATGGTGGTTCTAATGCAGTGTCTACTGGAATAGTTGCAAAGCTTAGTTTCAGGTGTGCTTAATTTAATTTGAGGGGTGTGTTGTGTTGAGCCCCCAGCAGAACTATGTTATGTTTCTTCTTGTTACTTTAACTCTTCAGTACGTACATACTAGTATTTCTTACATTTCATCTTTTAGTTGGTATAGTACTACCACTCGTTTCTTCACATTATATACGTACAATATATATGGCCAACATCATATAGCCAGTAGTTTAGTTGTCAAAGAATTTTAGGGTGCTTAGTTTTGTCAAAGAATTCCAGGGTGCTTAGTTTTATTTGAGGGGTGGGTTGTGCTGGACACCATTATTGTGACTAGCCTTTTTAATAGTACTATATGCTGTCGGATTTCAGGTTCCGGCAGACCCTTGAGGTTCGAACACTGGGGTGCGTGCGGAGATTTCACCCTCTACCTACCTGCTCCTCGCCGTCTCGCTAAGATCTAAACTATGGAAGGAACAACACAAGAGACACAGAGTTTATACTGGTTCAGGCCACCATTGCGGTGTAATACCCTACTCCAGTGTGTGGTGTGGTGGATTGCCTCTTGGGCTGTTGAAGAACAATGCAAGGAAGAACAGCCTCGCGAGGGTCTGTTCTTGGCTCGTGCGATGAACTGCTAGGAGGAGTTCAGTCGCTCTCTGGTGAGGATTCTGTCCCTCTCTACCTTGTGGTGGCTAATCCTATTTATAGTTAAAGACCCTGGGCCTCCTCCCAAATATTGAGCGGGAAGGGCGCCAACAATTGGCCATTTTGATGGGGAACATCTAGTACACTTATCCTGACTAAAGTTGGTCCTCGCCTGCCAAAGGCTCTGGTGGTGACGCCTGCTTGGGCTCCACAATGACTTCCTTCCTGCCGTTGGGCTAGTCTTGGTCTTGTTGCACCGAAATGGATGCCTTTGCTTGATGCTCTCGCCTGCGCTTGCTCCCTTTGCACCAAAGAGGAAAGGAGGACACTGCGCGGGCTGGCGCCCGACTGGCGCCCGACTGGCGCCCTTGGTCATCATGGCTTGCGTCATGGGCACCTCGTGAGGTACCCCGCCTTGAACTCTCCGCCTCCTCGTGAGCCAGCCTAACGAGGCCGTGCCTGTGGAAGCCCCTTGTCGTCCGCCCCGCGAGGCTTGGCCCCTCGCGAGGGTCTTGAGCTTGTGTTAATGAAGATGGGCCTTGATGGGCCCCCCTTTGAGCCACGCCGCAGGCCGCAGGCAAGCAAGTCTGGGGACCCCCGTTCCCAGAACGCCGACAGTAGCCCCCGGGCCCAAGGCGCGCCCGGACTTGGCCGAGCGGAGAGGCGAAAGGGCAAGTGCGAAGCGCCGCGGGCCCTAACAGCATGCGACCTTGGGCACCGCGTGGCGGTTGATTGGACGCGGGCATCTCCACTTCCCCATGACGCCTCGGAAACTGCACGAATTGACAAGTCCCTGCATGCAAAGCGGGTCATGATTACCTACGATCGTGGAGGTAGGCTGTTGGCCTCCTCTGGCCTTAAGTACGGCACGTCGCGTGCCCTTCCAGTTTATCCCCTCTTGCCTCTCCTTCTTCTTCATGGCTCCGTCAAGGAAGTTCTCGGCCGCAGAGAAAGGAAAGGCCTGCCAGGTTGAGCCTGCCTCTCCCCCGCCCAAGCGCGGTCGAGGCTGCCCTCGCAAACACCCTGTGGCCTCCATGGCGGCTCCCCGCAGTCGCGGAGGTGACTTCCCGCACGGTGACGGGCGGCTGGCCGCGGTCGGGGGGCGTGCTTCGGCCGTGCGACCCCCTAGGCCGCGCTTCCACACTACAGAGGTGCTACCGGAGTTCGTTGTGTGGTCGGCGGAGCCGACTAGCGCCCGGCTTCAGCTCCCTCGCTTCCTCCTAGGTGAGCTCCCGGCTGGCGCCCCGGGCGGCCTCTGGCTCCAGGCAGATGGCTGCTGCAGCCGGGCCTCGTGGGCTTCGCTGGAGGTCTCCGCAGCTGGGAGCCTGGCCTTGACCCGCGGCTGGCAGACGTTTGCCAGCGCGCGTAGCCTGAGTCGTCGGTGCACCCTGCACTTCAAGTTCGACGGCGATGCAACCCTCTACGTGAGGGTGTTCGGGGAAGATGGTCGCCACGCAGGGTGCTGCCCTGAAGACGACGACGCACGCGTGGTTGGCGGCGCCCAGGCTTCCTCAAGCTTCACTGGTTCTTCTTCGGGCAGCGACTCTTCTAGTAGCGGCCGCAGTCAGCCTCCACACCGTCGTGCCTGCTTGGAGGGGGGGTAGCGCGTCTGCCCGCCGTCGCACCTCGGTGAAGTGCAAGAGAGAGTCCGCCTGAGCCCCGGAGGCGGCTCGAGTCTTCCCTGAGGGCCAGTGTAGGGCGAGCCGCGCCTGATCTGTTCTTTCTTTTCCTTTTTCCTGCGTAAAAAGACAGTAGTGTGGGGCCCCGTGGGGGCGTGTTTGGGTTACCGTTGTTAATCATGGCACTGTTTTTGTTATTTTGGTATTGTTCCTTCCGGCCACACACTCGTGCGTAGGTAATTCCCAGCCTCAGCCGTGGGGGCGACCGAGCCAGGTCTTGTATTCGTGTCGCGGTGCCCGTGAGGCACGGACTGGAGGGGTGCTCCTGTAGTGGACCCAGGTTGTGAAACCTTGAACGATAAGGACAGAAACACTCGCGAGGGCGCTCGGGCTGCCCCCTCGTGAGACCTTGCGCAAGAGAAATCGAGGCAGGAGGGCGAAAAGTCGAAGAGCCATAAGTCAAAAGACGGCGATAGTTTCAATAAAACTTCAAATGAGAATGAACTAGCCAACTGCAGAAAGCAAATGAAAAAGCCGCGTCCGGCACCTAGTCTAGTCTTCGACGTCTTCTCACCAGCGCGGAGCTAAGTGCTGCCACTGGGCGTGGGAGGGAGCCCCAGGGCCTGAGGCCGGTGCTCCTGAGACTCTGGGGCGTGTACAGCCCCAACTCATTATTATGTGAGAGTGTCACGGGTGGCGAGCTTCACAGGCGCTGGCCTTCTTCACAGGCTCCGGGCCTTTCTTTGGGGAAGCAAGCTTCATGGGCATTGGCCCTCTTCACAGGCTCCGGGCCTTTTCCAAAACGCGACAGCTTCACAGGCACTTGCCTTCTTCACAGGCTCTGGGCCTTTTCCAAAAAGATAATCTTCACAGGCATTCGCCTTCTTCACAGGCTTTGGGCCTTTTCCAAATGGATAATCTTCACAGGCATTCACCTTCTTCACAGGCTCTGGGCCTTTTTAGGGGTAAAACCTCCGGAGGTGCTGGATGTTCCACGCATTCTGGACTGGCACCCCCTCCTGAGTCTCCAAGCGTGCAGAGCTGGGCCTGGAAACATGAACAACCTTGAACGGGCCCTCCCACATGGGAGAGAGCTTATGCAGTCCCTCCCTGGAGAGAACCTGCCTGAGCACGAGGTCCCCTACCTCAAGAGTTCTGGGGCAGATGTTGCGGCAGTGGTATCGCCGCAGTGCTTGTTGGTATCTCGCCACTCGCAACGCGGCTTCTCGGCGACGCTCCTCCCCCAGCACGAGGTCCATCCCCCGCATGGCGTCCTGCTGCACTTTGTTGAACGCCAAGACCCGTGCGGAACAACGTCTGACCTCGTGAGGGAGGACCGCTTCAGCTCCATAGACCAGAAAGAACGGGGTCTCTCCAGTTGGCTTGGTTGCGGTCGTGCGGATGGACCACAACACGGACTGAAGCTCATCGTACCAACCTCTACCGCAGGCTTCCAGCTTATTCTTGAATGTTCTGGTCTTGAGGCCCCTCAGGACCTCCGCGTTGGCCTGCTCGGCCTGGCCGTTGCTTCGGGGGTGCACCACTGAAGCGTAGCATATTTGCGTTCCAAGGTTAGCACAGTATGTTTTGAAGAGGTTACTGGTGAACTGTGAACCGTTGTCGGTGATGATGCGGTTTGGCACCCCGAACCGGCTCATGATGCCCTTGATGAACTTGACCGCTGAACCCACAGGGATGGTGTGGACGGCTTCCACTTCGGCCCACTTGGTGAACTTGTCCACTGCGACGTAGAGGTAGCGATAGCCCCCCGGCGCCTGAGGGAACGGGCCAAGGATATCCAGCCCCCAGACTGCGAATGGCCACGAGAGGGGTATAGTTTGCAGACCTCCTGCCGGCTGATGGATCTGCTTGGCATGGAATTGCCAGGCTTCGCAAGCCTTCACTAGTTCGACAGCGTCATTGAGCGCAGTAGGCCAATAGAAGCCGCTGCGGAATGCCTTGCCCACGAGGGTCCGTGATGACAAGTGGTGCCCACAGTATCCATCGTGTATATCCGCCAGCAACTCTTTCCCTTGCTCCCTGGATATGCAGCGTAGGGACACACCATTTGGTCGCTTCCGGTAGAGTTCTCCATCCCTGATACAGTATGTTGTGGCTTGCCGCGCCACACGCTCCGCTTCCTCCTCCTTCTCCGGCAGGGTCCCTTGCGTTAAGTAACTCTGGAGCTCTGTGATCCAGCACCCCTCCCAAGGCTCCATCGTTAGGAGCAGGCGCGCTC
Organism: Triticum aestivum; assembly: GCF_018294505.1. Taxonomy (NCBI): domain Eukaryota; kingdom Viridiplantae; phylum Streptophyta; class Magnoliopsida; order Poales; family Poaceae; genus Triticum; species Triticum aestivum. Next base: position 267,779,999 of record NC_057798.1, on the reverse strand, counting down.
TTGAGGCTGGGCCACAGACCGGGGCTCCCGGGGCAGGTGGCTGGGGGAGCTCCTCCCGAGGCTGCACCGTGTTTGATAGTGATGGCACGGCCGAGGGCTTGAAGAGCCGCTCCTTGAAGACGCCAGGCTCCTGAGGTAACCGCCTGGATGCTCGTTTGGCGATGTCATCGGCCTCCTGATTGGTGCCACGGGGCACATGCTGCAACTCCAACCCCCAGAACTGCTTTTCCATCCTGCGGACCTCCGCAAGGTAGGACTCCATGTGCTCATCTTTTGGTTCATACACTTTGTTGGAGAAATTGACGAGGAGCTACGAATCGCCCTTGATGGTAAGGCTCTTTACCCCTAGGGCAGCCGCGGCCTTCAAGCCTGCTATTAGACCTTCATACTCCGTTATGTTGTTGGAGACCTTTTCGCCTTGCTGGAAACAGAGCTGCACGGCGTAATAGAGCTTGTCCTGAGTAGGAGATATGAGCACCGCGCCAGCCCCGGTGCCATGCTTGGAGAACGTCCCATCGAAGTACATGACCCAGCCTTCTGGCGCCTCGCTTCCTGGGGAGAGGGATCGATCCTCATCGGCATTGAGGCCTGGTGCCTCCGTCCATTCGGCCACAAAATCCGCCAGCGCGGCCCCCTTGATGTCTCTGGTCGTGCTGAATTCGAGCTGAAACGCTTGCAGTTCAATGTTCCACTCGGCGACCCTTCCGGTTGAGTTAGGGCTCCTGAGCACCCTTCCCAAGGGGTACGCTGAGACAACCTTGATAGGGTGACCCTGAAAGTAGTGCCGCAGCTTGCGCGAGGCCACCAGTAGCGCGAGGAGGAGTTTCTGAGGCATGGGGTACCGTGCCCTCGCATCCCGCAGCACCGTGCTGGTGAAGTACATTGGGTGCTCGACGAGGCTTTGAGCGTCGGCGCTGGTGGCGTCCTCCGGAGACCGTGGCGCCTCCTGAGGCGGTGGAGCCTCCAGAAGCTGGTGGCCTGGGGGAAGGGCCTCTTCCGTTCCCAGTGCGCTCCCCTGCGACGGCTGATCCTTCTCAGCCGTGGTAGTGATCTTTGCGAGTCCTTCTTGGTCCTGCTTTGCCTTGACACGGGTAGCTGCCGCGGCCTTGGTCCGACGCTCCTCTCTAACCGCCACCAGAGCTGCGCTGGCGGAGTAGGGAGTGGCGGCAAGGTAGAGCACCAAGGGCTCTTGAGGGCGTGGAGCCACCATCACCGGAGGGCTGGTTAAGTATCTCTTGAGATCTTGGAACGCCTTGTCGGCCTCTTTAGTCCATTCAAAGGGCCCCTTTTTCTTCATCAGCTGGAAGAAAGGCAGCGCTCGCTCCCCTAACTTGGAGATGAAGCGCCCTAGCGCAGTCACGCGCCCAGTGAGCTTCTGCATCTCTCTAAGGGTCTTTGGCGGGCTCATGTCCTCGACCTCCTTGACCTTTTCTGGGTTGGCCTTGATGCCTCAGTGGGACATGAGGAAGCCCAAGAGCTTGCCCGAGGGGACTCCAAACACACACTTCTCCGGGTTAAGCTGCAGGTTCACTGCGTTGAGGTTTGCGAAGGTTTCCTCCAGTTCTTGTATCAGGGTCTTGGCCTCGCGACACTTCACCACAATGTCATCGACGTAAGCCTCCACATTCTTCCCGAGTTGCAGGCCCAAGGTGATGTGCATGAGCCGCTGAAAGGTTGCCCCCACATTGCGCAGTCCGAACGGCATGCATGTATAGAAGTACACCCACACGGGGTCAGGAAGGCCGTCTTCTCCACGTCTTCCACCACCATCTTGATCTGGTGATACCCAGAGAAGGCATCCAAGAAGCATAACAGGTTGCACTCAGCGGTGGAATCGACAATCTGATCAATGCGAGGGAGCAGGAACGGATCTTGCGGGCATGATTTGTTGAGGTTGGTGAAGTCGAAACACATGCGCTCCTTTCCTCCCTTCTTTGGCACAACCACAGGGTTGGCCAACCAATCTAGATATCGAACCTCGCAAATGACCCTCGCGGCTTCTAGCTTGCGAGTCTCCTGGACGATGAAGGCCTGCTTTTCAGTGGACTGCCGCCTCGCTTTCTGCTTCACGAGGCGCACATTGGGGCACACGTTGAGGTGGTGCTCGATTACGCCCTGTGGGATCCCTGCCAACTAATTGGGCTCCCAGGCGAATACCTTCTTGTTTGCGCGCAGGAACTTGACCAGGGCTTCCTGCTCGGGCCCGAGGTTGGCGCCTATGGTGAAAGTGGCGTTAGTGGACCCGTCCTTGTCGACGGGTATCTGCTTGGTCTCCGCCTTGTCTTGGGTGAACAATTGTTTCTTCTTGGTTGGTGCAGCCCCCTTGGGCTTGGGGGTCCCTGCGTCTGCGGGCTGTGCTGACGCCACGTCTTGAAGGCGAGCTTGAGCGCTCGCGGTGCATCCCCGGTGTCCCCAGGCATGGTGAGGACACCGCTACTCCCGGGCATCTTCATAAGGTTGTACGCCGGGTGAGTCGCGGCCATGAATTGGGCCAGTGCTGGATAGCCGAGGATGGCGTTGTAGGGAGGCCGATGGGGGCGATATCAAAATTGACCAGCTCCATGCGGAAATTGTCGTAGGTGCCGAAAGTTACTGGGAGCCGGATCTGTCCCAAAGAGCTGGATGACCCGCCCCCGACGCCCGAGAAGGGCCGGCTGGGTTGTAGCCGCTCCCGGGGTATGCGAAGGAGGTTGAAGGCCTCAACTGAGAGCACGCTGAGGCTCGCGCCACCGTCGATGAGAGTCCTGGTGACGGCCACCTGGCAGATGGTAGGGGTGCACAGCATGGGGAGCGCACCCGAGCAGGCCGAGTTGGAGGGGTGGTCCTCCGAGCTGAAGGCCAGACTGGCCGGTGGCTCCGACCGATGCGGGGGAGCCCCCTGCTGCGTGGAGGCGGCGCCAACCCGGCAGACGAATGGCTTGACGTGGTGACTGGAGGGCGGCGCCTGCGAGCCGCCCAAGATGGTCGCGATGACCGGGGGCGCCAGCGCAACATGGTGGGAGAGGAAGAGGCCGCGCAGCTCTTCCCAAGAGGCCACAGAGGCCGCCGGCAGGTGGAGCGGCCATGCGCGTGGAGCACCGGTGAGGGCCATGGGAAGCCAGTTGGCCATGACCCCGTTGTCACATTCAGCTTCGAGAATGGCCTCCTCGTACGCCAGCATGAAGGCCAGCGGATCGGTCACGCTGTTGTAGTGCGGCGGCATCGTCGGCTTGAACTTGTCCGGCCACCGCACCCGTTGCAAGGCTGGGGCCAGGGCTCGGAGCCCCCTGGTCCCAGCGCTGGCGCTGGCGACCGGAGCGGGCGGCGTGCTGCCCATCGTGAGGCAGGTCGCGACGATGGCGGAGAGGAAAACTCCAGCGCACCCCTACCTGGCGCGCCAAATGTCGGATTTCGGGTTCCGGCAGACCCTTGAGGTTCGAACACTGGGGTGCGCGCGGGGATTTCACCCTCTACCTACCTGCTCCTCGCTGTCTCGCTAAGATCTAAACTACGGAAGGAACAACACAAGAGACACAGAGTTTATACTGGTTCAGGCCACCTTTGCGGTGTAATACCCTACTCCAGTGTGTGGTGTGGTGGATTGCCTCTTGGGCTGTTGAAGAACAATGCAAGGAAGAACAGTCTCGCGAGGGTTTGTTCTTGGCTGGTGCGATGAACTGCTTGGAGGAGTTCAGTCGCTCTCTGGTGAGGATTCTGTCCCTCTCTACCTTGTGGTGGCTAGTCCTATTTATAGGCAAAGACCCTGGGCCTCCTCCCAAATATTGAGCGGGAAGGGCGCCAACAATTGGCCATTTTGATGGGGAACATCTAGTACACTTACCCTGACTAAAGTTGGTCCTCGCCTGCCAAAGGCTCTGGTGGTGACGCCTGCTTGGGCTCCACAATGACTTCCTTCCTGCCGTTGGGCTGGTCTTGGTCTTGTTGCACCGAAATGGATGCCTTTGCTTGATGCTCTCGCCTGCGCTTGCTTCCTTTGCACAAAGAGGAAAGGAGGACACTACACGGGCGGGCGCCCGACTGGCGCCCGACTGGCGCCCTTGGTCGTCATGGCTTGCGTCATGGGCACCTCGTGAGGTACTCCGCCTTGAACTCTCCTCCTCCTCATGAGCCAGCCTGACGAGGCCGTGCCTGTGGAAGCCCCTTGTCGCCCGCCCCGCGAGGCTTGGCCCCTCACGAGGGTCTTGAGCTTGTGTTGATGAAGATGAGCCTTGCTGGGCCCCCCTTTGAGCCACGCCGCAGGCAGGCAAGTCTGGGGACCCCCGTTCCCAGAACGCCGACATATGCATAATTTGGCAACGAGCGCTCTCTATATGTACCACCTTTTTTTTAATTTCAAGTTTTGCTCCATGGCGCAATCCATCGATACTACTGATGTACAAAAGTATACATTTTTTAAAAGGCTAGAGGGCGGGGCAGTCTAGATTGGTCGGTTTCACTAGAGGCGAGGGCCTTTGTGATTTGATGGCTCATTACTGCTGGAAGACGGGGCCTTGTGATTTGACTGCTCGTATAAATGCGTCGACGACCTGATCGAGGAGGAGCAAAGAACCGTGCGGTATACTCAAGTTTTCCACTGGAGTAGTACTGTAATGGAGGAGCACGAAACACGGCAGCCCGGTGCCATATGGCGATAAAAATGATCTAATTTGCTAGTCATCTCATTGTTAGCATTTGTCGGAGTAATGGGCCATGGGTAGGCTGACCCGAGCCCCAGAACCTTTCAAGACATCGGGGCAGGCCGCACCCCTCAAAGCCGAGTCTCAGGTGATGACTCCCAGATGAACCGAGTCTCAGATGACGACTCCCAGATGAGCCGAGTCTCAGATGACGACTCCCAGATGAGGCGAGTCTCAGATGACGACTCCCAGATGAGCCAAGTCTCAGATGACGACTCCCAGACGGGCCGACTCATGGCCGGCGACTTCCAGAGGAGCCGGCTATGGAGAGTCGGCCCACGACTCTACACTCATTGCGGGTACGACCACGGCGTGGCCGTCACCTCCTGCCTGCGAGGAGACGGCGTGGCTACAGTGTGCCATACCACCAGAGATCTCCAGCATGACCCGGCACTGTAGCCACGCCAGACCTGACCTCGGCCACAGTGCACAGTGCACTGTGGCCACGATGGCCTACCTATACGGCTCAGAGACGGCGGACCCGCCAGTCAGTGAGAGCTAGAAGACATCGGATATGCCCCGAAGGCGGCCTCGTGGGAGTCGGCTCCCCGGAGTCGGCCAGCCCCTCTCGCGGGTCCCACACGCCATTAACCAGACAAGATGGGGAGTAACGACAGTGATCGCCCGATAGACGGCGGCACTGTTGCCACGACCCAATTGTCACATCCCTAGTTCTGGCCTGACCTATGCTTGTTTCCATCTGTGCATCATGTTTAAATTTTTGAAACTTGAACTGAGGAGTTTAGAAGCCTCAAAACCCTGAATAAAAGAAGGGCAAAAACCCTAAAATCTCATTCATTGTTCCAAAATGCTCTTCTTAAATGTTTGATAATTTTGGCAAAGGGTTCTGGTCCCAACCAAAATATTGAACATTTTTAAGGATTTATTTCTGGGACTTTGAATTTAAATCATTAGCTATTTGAATTTGAATTATATTCATATAACTAGAATATAATTTCAAATACCCCTGAAATATTTTATGAGCTTTTGGAAAAGTCCATCTAGCAAAATAAAAATATTCAGAGGAGCTTTTGGCATTGTTTGAATTATTTTAAATTCAAAACAGTGGCAAAAGATTAAATAAAAATAAAACAGAACAGAAATATAAAACAGAACAGAACTTACCTGGCCTTACCTGGCAGCCCAGCCGGCCCAGCTCCTATGCGGCCCAGCCCATCTGGGCCTCCCCTGTCGTCTTCCTCCCTGCCAGGAGGACGGCCACGCGCCCGGCGCGCGCGGCCACGCGCCCCGGCCACCTCCTCCCTGCCTGGCTGCCTCCTCCTCCCCCTGGGCGTCTCCCGCAATGCCACGGAGACGCCCTCGACCCCCTCGACCGCCCCTCTCTCTCTGGACCCCCCTCCTCCTCTGCTCTCCCTCCCTCTCGTCACCGAACGCACCTGAGAGCGCCGCTCGCCGTAGCCATGACCACCGGCCACCCCTCGTCCCGTGACCGTGCCCAGCAGCTCCGCAATCGAGCACCACACCCCCAAGCCGAAGGAAATGAGCCGGAGGGCTTTGCTTCGTCGCCAACGTCCTCGTCTTCACCGCTAGCGCCTGGAGATCTTCTCCGTCGATTCGTCGGTTTCCGTCCGTCCCCGAGGCCGCTGACCTTCTCTACCGAATCCTTGTGAGCTCCTACACTTTTCCCCGTGCTCACCCCCTCTGTTTCCCCTCTAACCGCAGCCCGCCATGGCCGAGCACCCGCTGCCGCTGCCGCGAAGCTCGCCGTCGCTAGCCGTCCCGCCCGACCAACCCAAGCATGGAGTCGTGCTCCGGGCTTCTCCAGGAACCCGTAGCGCGCCTCAGGTCGCCCAATCGTGCACCGTGGTCCTCGCACCCGTGCAAGCCGCAACTGCGCCGCCGCGGAACTCGACGCCGTCGATGTTCCCGGCCACCCTAGCATCGCCTGAGGCCACCAATCGACACGCCTCCTTGCTCCGGTTCCAACGCGCCCAGCCGCGCGAGCTCCCGTCGCCGGAGTTGGCCGGACGGGCAACGCCGCCACGTCCTGGTTACGCCGGCGATTAGCCGCCGGTGATAGCAGCTGTTAGGAGTTAATCACCTCACTAACTAAGCCCTATTCCACTGATAGTCGGGCCCCACCGGCTTAGTTAAACCACTAACCAACTTAGTTAGATTTAACTTAATCCCGATGGACCCACGCGTCAGATTGACCCTGCTGACGTGGCCGTTGACCAGGCCCACCTGTCAGCGACACTAACCAGTCCCAGTCACTGACCAGTGGACCCCACTCGTCAGGTTTGACCTGGACCCGCCTAGTTGACCTGCTGACATCAGCATGACCTAGTGCTGACGCAATAAATCATTTTCTGGATTTATTTTAATTCAGGAAATTCCAGAAAATTGTATAAACTTCTAAAATTCATAGAAAATCAACCGTAACTCCAAATGAAACAATTTATATATGAAAAATTATCAGAAAAATCCAATCTATCCATCTGTACCATTTTCATGCATGTTAGAACAACTTATAGCTGCTGTTTATGACAATTCAATTAAATGGCATTTAAATAATCACATGTGGAGTTTGAATTTGAACCTAGGGTTCAAACCAACTCCATTTAACTTGCTGCTAGTTGCATTAGCCCAAAACACATTCATATTGCCATGTCATAGCATGCATCATATTGTGCATTGCATTGATCGTGTTTCTTCTGTGTTTGCCGATGTTGTTCCCCCTCGGTAGACGTTGTACCGACGATGTGATCGTTGACACTGATGAAGACTCAATGTTATCTTCAGAAGTGCCAGGCAAGCAAAACCCCCTTGTTCATTCCGATACAATCCAACTCTCTCGCTCCTGCTCTCTTTTAGTGCATTAGGACAACAGCGATTCAACTGTTATTTGTTGCGGTAGCTGAACCCCTTTATCCTCTGCATGACCTGTCATTGCCACAGTAAATAGATGAAACCCACTAGCATGAGTAGGAGTTGTTTGAGCCCTGTTGTGCCTACTCATTCATGCTTGTTTGTCATGCCTGCTACTGCTTAGAGTTGAGTCAGGTCTGATTCATCGGGAATGAATCGGAGGTGTATAAACATGTCCTACTGTTGAGAGCTAAGTGTGTGAACACGATCTGGTAAAGGAAGCGGTGAGAGGCCATGTAGGAGTACATGGTGGGTTGTCTCATTGCAGCCATCCTCAGGAACTGAGTTCTGTGTTTGTGATCCATGACCAGTTACTACCACACATTGGGTTCCGGTAACTCGACCCCTCTCGACTTATTAATCAACATGATCTATGTCCAGGAGTTGCAACTAGTTTCTGGTGTTTGTAGGTAGTGTTAGTAGTCTACCAAGTGGCACCCGGTACAGGTGGGCTTGGGACAGACTAGGCACAGTGGCACGGTGTACCAAGTGGCACCCGGAGGGTGGGCTTGGGAACCCTGCTCACATCGTTTGGGGCCGTGAGCGACACCCCGGCCGGATCTCCTTGCGGATGGAACCCGAATAGGCGATAAACCTGGACGAGAGACTTGTTTGGTTAGTCAGGTCGTGGCCGACTCCCTCGCCCGGCTTCCGCTTGAAGGTTGCCGAGGTACATGACGTGTACAGGGCGATAAGTGGCGAGAGCGTGTGTGAAGAAGTACACCCCTGCAGGGTTATCATTATCTATTCGAATAGCCGGATTCCTCGGATATGGAAACTTGGACCCCTTGCATAGTTCATAGACAAGTGAAAGTGGATACTCTAAAATACGCAAGATAAGCGTGAGTGCTATGGATGGCGTTCTCGTAGGGAGACGGGAGCGGATCCATAGTGGTGTATTGATATGGTGAATATGTGGACTCGTGTGCGCCACCTCAAAAGAGTTACTTGCAGTCGTAGTTCAGGATAGCCACCGAGTCAAAGCTGGCTTGCTGCAGTTAAACTCCACCACCCCTTTGTTGATAATGATGCATATGTAGATAGATCTGATGTAAGTCTTGCTGGGTACATTTGTACTCACGTTTGCCTATTTTATGTTTTTGCAGAGAGACTTCAGTCTCGCTAGTAGTTCCGCGTGGACTTCGACGTTTAGCTTGTTACCTCAGCTACGATCTTGTGCCCTCAGCAGGATCTGGTAGATAGTCAGGCTTCTCAGCCTTTTTCATTTATAGATGTCTGTACTCAGACATGTTAAGCTTCCGCATGTGCTTTGACTTGTATGCTCTGATTGTTGGGTCATGAGACCCATGTTTGTAATATCTCGCTCCTCGGAGCCTATTGAATAAATACTTGAGTTGTAGAGTCATGTTGTGATGCCATGTTGTATTTGCACATATCGAGCATATTGTGTGTATGTTATTGAAATGCTTGGTATGTGTGGGATCTGACAACCTAGTTGTTTATCCTTGGTAGCCTCTCTTACCGGGAAATGTCTCCTAGTGTTTCCACTGAGCCATGGTAGCTTGCTACTGCTCCGGAACACTTAGGCTGGCCGGCATGTGTCCTTCTTCGTTCCTGTGTCTGTCCCTTCGGGGAAATGTCACGCGATGAATACCGGAGTCCTGTTAGCCCGCTACAGCCCGGTTCACCGGAGTCCTGCTAGCCCAGTGCTACAGCCTGGATTCACTCGCTGATGACCGACACGTTCGATGCTGGGTCATGGATGCCTGTCCCTGTAAGTTTGTGCCACTTTGGGTTTACGACTAGCCATGTCAGCCCGGGCTCCTTATCATATGGATGCTAGCGACACTATCATATACGTGTGCCAAAAGGCGCAAACGGTCCCGGGCAAAGGTAAGGCGACACCCGTGGGAATACCGTGCGTGAGGCCGCAAAGTGATATGAGGTGTTACATGCTAGATCGATGTGGCATTGAGTCGGGGTCCTGACAGCTTTGGTATCAGAGCTTGACTGCCTGTAGGATTACCAAGCCAAACTGGTCGAAGTTGAGTCTAGAAATTCTTTAGTTATATAAGGGAATTGATTGTGGGATGGAACGTAAGGCTCTTTTTACTCCTTATACCTTATGCCCTTCTGATCTGAGTCATCTTATCTTTCCTACGGGGTTAAGGAACTAGGTCTTCTCATCTATCTATCAGGATGACGTGTTACTAATCCGTAGACTTATAGGATTGTTGGATTTAAGTCTCAGTTCAGTTCCTACTACTTCCGTATGTTAATTGTTGATCTCGAAACCTTGATATTGTGCTTTTGAGTGGTTATGCCACCATTTTGTAGTATGTCTCCAACCCTTTTGAGCATTTACAGCCGTTATGCTGTCCGAGTCATCCCAGGTTTCTAAATAGTCCGATGCATTTGCAAATCCCTTCCTTCTGTTTCCGATGTGCCTTTGGTCAGATTAATCACACAAATCAGTGAGTTGAGGTACTTTATTGCCTTGACATATATGTTGGAGCTGGTATTATGACCCTAGGTCTTAGGGGATCATCTAGTAATTCAGCCATGATTTGTGTCCCAGTGTGATGATTCTGGCCATCATTCTCGTAAGCATCATGTGATGCCAACTAGTTAGTAGGTATTCTATTCCTGGGTTTTCGAACCAAGATTCACCCTACTTACTTCATGTTGATAGTGTTGCTAGTTCCTTTAGATTATTAGTAACCTTTGCATTAGTCCTTGAGGTCTGTGGTATATCCTTCTTCCAAATACCATGAACCACTTACGGCAGAAGTTTGTTGGATCAAAAGATCACAACATGAGTGCTCTCGATGGGTTCTCCATTCTACATTGTGACTTTGCCAGTTCAACCTTTCTGCATAGGTTATCCGGAAGAAACATGTTGAGCTCTGCTCGACATACTAATCTATGCATCCACAACTCAGAAAAACATATGTTCCTTTGGGTTGTCCCTCTTTAGTTGTCTTCTGACCCTCGTCTATCAATTGATAGTCAAGAGTATGTGTGCAATCGTTCATCGATGCCTATTATTCTTGTGGTCCGTCAAGCCATTCTATTCAGGATGACTAGGAGAAACAAACTCCAGTACCTCATCCATATCTAGGATTGGGTCAAAATAGTGGTGCTCCGCAGATCAAAATGCTAATCCAGTTTTTGTTCTGTTCTACCCTGAAGTATTACCCTCTTTATGTCAAGAAAGTCATAGGAATTACACATCATCTTATGAATTCTTGGTGCAGTGATACTTCTCGCCATCATTATTCAGTTCTCGGCTACCGTGTTGTTGCAACTGGAATGCCGACGGGTGAACTATGATGTGTGAAATCAGTACCCCTAGCAACTAGTTGCTTGGTAGTAAATGGACAATATTCTCATTCTTAGCATGTTGGTTATTGAATCACCATTCTAAGATAGATTGTGCTACCTAGTCCTTATTTCCTGGTGCACTCTTTGATTGATGAGTTAGGATTTTGTCAAGTCCTCGCTCATTTGATCATATCATCTTGCCCTGAAAAGCAAGATTGTTCTCGAGCTTAGTAACATACCGGTGGTTCATGATATTCCGAATTTCTTCTCGGAAGTATCACCAGGTTGTCGCCTGACCGCTATGTTGATCTCGTGATCAAGTTGGTTTATTCCTGTAAACCACTATTTCTCCAAGAATCCGTGTTGGATACCCCTGAGCTAGTTGGTTAAGCTAGACAACAACTTGGAGAATTGGAAGATAAAAGCTTGCCTAACTTAGTTCGTTCCAAAGGGATATTCTTGTGTAGTGTGTGTTGAAGAAAGATGATATCTTCATCGATTGGTCCCTGTGATCAGTTGCTGGACCTATTGTCTTATCAATCCTTTGATTTGAGTGTGGGCTATCGTCAATCAAATCAGTACCAACGATGCTCGTAATGTTGTCTTACTCGTGGTTGATCCCTCGAGCATATACCATTACATCTTTTGGTCTAACCAATACTATCACCGTGTTCACATGATGGTGGAAGTCCAGTGATATGGAAATTCCGATGAGTTGTTGTTGAGCCCATCAGCAGCATTTTGTCTCCCCCATGATTCATGTTGAACATCAACCTAGTGTTGGAAACTTTTATAGGCATTTTCTTCATGCCCCGTTCATGAAGTATATGCTGGATGAAAGAAGTGACTTTCTTTGATTCACGTGCATTTGATGTAAGTTGCCGCCGTGGGTTCGAGAAAGTTAGTTTTGCTTCCTCTGGAATCGTCCCAAGTCAGTCATGCATGTGCAAAGTATACTGTGGTTTGGTAGATTAATTACCTCCACTCCATATGTATTCCGTAGCACACCAAGCCACTGATTGATTTGTTCAAGGAAAAGGAGTTGATGTGCTAATCCTAGGTCATGCACAAGACTTCGACATCCTCGATGATGGTTCCCCACCGGAACTCGGTAGTGTTTTATTGTAAGACTACCATGTGATCATGTTTGACTGAGACAACATGTTCACATGTGTGTAGCAGAACCAGCTCATGTTTTGGAGCTTGCTATCGTAGTTCATCTCCCGAGATTCTCGCAACGTCATCTCGTCGAATTGTGTTGCAAACTTTCTTTTTCTTCCTAGACTCGATGAGTCTGGAATATCCTAACACCAACTAGATCTGAATCTCAGGCAGATATGATTGTTGGAACATTTCCCAAGAACTATAATAATGGTCTCTCTGAAACCGGTTAAGTGGATGTCATGGCCAACACACCCAGCCGGAAGACCTATTATTGTAGTATCTTGATTGAAGAAGTTGGCCACCTCCCCATAAGGATTTCGTAGGGTTTTACTCCAATAAGTTACTCCTTATGGATTCTTGAGCTCCCGAAGTCCGACCTTTTACTTGATGTTCTAGTTATCAAACCATATCTATGAATGGGATACACTAGCACATCAAGGAGAACATTAGAAGCGGAGTGCTAAATGTCTCTCGGTCGATCATCCAGATTTTGCTTCCTTGGCCTCGCTAAGGTGAAATCTGAGAAAGTGTTATCTTCCTTTGCGTCTGTATCATCCATCATTAGCCATCATGGTAGTATGTTGTGTTGCCAGGATCCCTGACACGGATATTGGTAAAACCTTGATGATTATGGAAATGCTCAAGTTCTTGAGAGCACGCACAAGCGCTAGGTGTTATCATCAGCACTAACTGGGTTTGCTCTCAGTTTCCTCGGCAATGCTATGACCTTTTCAAACAGTGAATTCACTCTCTGTTGTTGGGTTCTTCCCTAGTTACCAGAATCATTCCCAGCATTTGCATTTTGTTCCCAGCTTGCACCGCCAATGTGCCGTTCTACCATGGGTCTCTTCCATTTCCGGTGATAAGCAAATTCATCCATTACGTTGTCTTAACAAGGTAATCCACATCATCCAAGTCCGAGTATGCCATTCTACCGAACCCCTCCAAACGATCGCTCGAGATTTTCCTTAGGCTGGTATAAAGAGTTTCAATGATCTCTGAATCAAAGGTAATTCTTTTTGCCACTTAAGGGGATATTTCCACAAGTCACCTTCCCTAAGGTGCCCCGTTGTGGTATCATGGCAACTCAACTCCTCGCTACGTTGACAATCGTTTACCACCTTTTTAAGTGTGAAATTGTTGTCTACCTAGTGAGCCCTCGTCATCTGTCTCACTCCATTTCCTCAGATGTATGCTTCGTGTCTCAGCTCAAGAGATGTTGCTATGACTCACTTTGTGAGCTGATCCTAAGTTGATTGATCTTCGAGAAGATAGATTCTTCTAGGTTTTCCTTTCCTCTTCTCGTCATGTTAGCTGGAATTCTCGGAGCAAGACATCAAGACAATGATGGTGATCGAATCAATGTTCTTATGAAGGGCAACCTGGATCGTGAAGATTGTGTTAGGTTGCGTTCCCCATCGTCTTACCCTACACTTGAATCTCGGGTCGAGATTCTTGTTTAGTGGGGGTGAGTTGTCACATCCCTAGTTCTGGCCTGACCTATGCTTGCTTCCATCTGTGCATCATGTTTAAATTTTTGAAACTTGAACTGAGGAATTTAGAAGCCTCAAAACCCTGAATAAAAGAAGGGCAAAAACCCTAAAATCTCATTCATTGTTCCAAAATGCTCTTCTTAAATGTTTGATAATTTTGGCAAAGGGTTCTGGTCCCAACCAAAATATTGAACATTTTTAAGAATTTATTTCTGGGACTTTGAATTTAAATCATTAGCTATTTGAATTTGAATTATATTCATATAACTAGAATATAATTTCAAATACCCCTGAAATATTTTATGAGCTTTTGGAAAAGTCCATCTAGCAAAATAAAAATATTCAGAGGAGCTTTTGGCATTGTTTGAATTATTTTAAATTCAAAACAGTGGCAAAAGATTAAATAAAAATAAAACAGAACAGAAATATAAAACAGAACAGAACTTACCTGGCCTTACCTGGCAGCCCAGCCGGCCTAGCTCCTATGCGGCCCAGCCCATCTGGGCCTCCCATGTCGTCTTCCTCCCTGCCAGGAGGACGGGCACGCGCCCGGCGCGCGCGGCCACGCACCCCGGCCACCTCCTCCCTACCTGGCTGCCTCCTCCTCCCCCTGGACGTCTCCCGCAACGCCACGGAGACGCCCTCGACCCCCTTGACCGCCCCTCTCTCTCTGGACCCCCTCCTCCTCCTCTGCTCTCCCTCCCTCTCGTCACCGAACGCACCTGAGAGCGCCGCTCACCGTAGCCATGACCACCGGCCACCCCTCGTCCCGTGACCGTGCCCAGCAGCTCCGCAATCGAGCACCACACCCCAAGCCGAAGGAAACGAGACGGAGGGCTTTGCTTCATCGCCAACATCCTCGTCTTCACCGCTGGCGCCCGGAGATCGTCTCCGTCGATTCGTCGGTTTCCGTCTGTCCCCGAGGCCGCTGACCTTCTCTACCGAATCCTTGTGAGCTCCTACACTTTTCCCCGTGCTCACCCCTCTGTTTCCGCCCTCTAACCGCAGCCCGCCATGGCCGAGCACCCGTTGCCGCCGCCGCGAAGCTCGCCGTCGCTAGCCGTCCCGCCCGACCAACCCAAGCATGGAGTCGTGCTCCGGGCTTCTCCAGGAACCCGTAGCGCGCCTCAGGTCGCCCAATCGTGCACCGTGGTCCTCGCACCCGTGCAAGCCGCAACTGCGCCGCCGCGGAACTCGACGCCGTTGACGTTCCCGGCCACCCTAGTATCGCCTGAGGCCACCAATCGACGCGCCTCCTTGCTCCGGTTCCAACGCGCCCAGCCGCACGAGCTCCCGTCACCGGAGTTGGCCGGACGGGCAACGCCGCCGCGTCCTGGTTACGCCGGCGATTAGCCGCCGGTGATAGCAGCTGTTAGGAGTTAATCACCTCACTAACTAAGCCCTATGCTACTGACGGTCGGGCCCCACCGGCTTAGTTAAACCACTAACCAACTTAGTTAGATTTAACTTAATCCCGATGGACCCACGCGTCAGATTGACCCTGCTGACGTGGCCGTTGACCAGGCCCACCTGTCAGCGACACTAACCAGTCCCAGTCACTGACCAGTGGACCCCACTCGTCAGGTTTGACCTGGACCCGCCTAGTTGACCTGCTGACATCAGCATGACCTAGTGCTGACGCAATAAATCATTTTCTGGATTTATTTTAATTCAGGAAATTCCAGAAAATTGTATAAACTTCTAAAATTCATAGAAAATCAACCGTAACTCCAAATGAAACAATTTATATATGAAAAATTATCAGAAAAATTCCAATCTATCCATCTGTACCATTTTCATGCATGTTAGAACAATGTTAGCCTGCTGTTTTGACAAATCAATTAATGGCATTTAAATAATCATATATGGAGTTGGAATTTGAACCTAGGTTCAAACCAACTCCATTTAAATTGCTGCTAGTTGCATTAGCCCAAAACACATTCATATTGCCATGTCATAGCATGCATCATATTGTGCATTGCATTGATCGTGTTTCTTCTGTGTTTGCCGGTGTTGTTCCCCCTCGGTAGACGTTGTACCGACGATGTGATCGTTGACACTGATGAAGACTCAATGTTATCTTCAGAAGTGCCAGGCAAGCAAAACCCCCTTGTTCATTCCGATACAATCCCACTCTCTCGCTCCTGCTCTCTTTTACTGCATTAGGACAACAGCGATTCAACTGTTATTTGCTGCGGTAGCTGAACCCCTTTATCCTCTGCATGACCTGTCATTGCCACAGTAAATAGATGAAACCCACTAGCATGAGTAGGAGTTGTTTGAGCCCTGTTGTGCCTACTCATTCATGCTTGTTTGTCATGCCTGCTACTGCTTAGAGTTGAGTCAGGTCTGATTCATCGGGAATGAATCGGAGGTGTATAAACATGTCCTACTGTTGAGAGCTAAGTGTGTGAACACGATTTGGTAAAGGTAGCGGTGAGAGGCCATGTAGGAGTACATGGTGGGTTGTCTCATTGCAGCCGTCCTCAGGAACTGAGTTCTGTGTTTGTGATCCATGACCAGTTACTACCACACATTGGGTTCCGGTAACTCGACCCCTCTCGACTTATTAATCAACATGATCTCTGTCCAGGAGTTGCAACTAGTTTCTGGTGTTTGTAGGTAGTGTTAGTAGTCTACCAAGTGGCACCCGGTACAGGTGGGCTTGGGACAGACTAGGCACAGTGGCACGGTGTACCAAGTGGCACCCGGATGGTGGGCTTGGGAACCCTGCTCACATCGTTTGGGGCCGTGAGCGACACCCCGGCCGGATCTCCTTGCGGATGGAACCCGAATAGGCGATAAACCTGGACGAGAGACTTGTTTGGTTAGTCAGGTCGTGGCCGACTCCCTCGCCCGGCTTCCGCTTGAAGGTTGCCGAGGTACATGACGTGTACAGGGCGATAAGTGGCGAGAGCGTGTGTGAAGAAGTACACCCCTGCAGGGTTATCATTATCTATTCGAATAGCCGGATTCCTCGGATATGGAAACTTGGACCCCTTGCATAGTTCATAGACAAGTGAAAGTGGATACTCTAAAATACGCAAGATAAGCGTGAGTGCTATGGATGGCGTTCTCGTAGGGAGACGGGAGCGGATCCATAGTGGTGTATTGATATGGTGAATATGTGGACTCGTGTGCGCCACCTCAAAAGAGTTACTTGCAGTCGTAGTTCAGGATAGCCACCGAGTCAAAGCTGGCTTGCTGCAGTTAAACTCCACCACCCCTTTGTTGATAATGATGCATATGTAGATAGATCTGATGTAAGTCTTGCTGGGTACATTTGTACTCACGTTTGCCTATTTTATGTTTTTGCAGAGAGACTTTAGTCTCGCTAGTAGTTCCGCTTGGACTTCGACGTTTAGCTTGTTACCTCAGCTACGATCTTGTGCCCTCAGCAGGATCTGGTAGATAGTCAGGCTTCTCAGCCCTTTTCATTTATAGATGTCTGTACCCAGACATGATAAGCTTCCGCATGTGCTTTGCCTTGTATACTCTGAATGTTGGGTCATGAGACCCATGTTTGTAATATCTCGCTCCTCGGAGCCTATTGAATAAATACTTGAGTTGTAGAGTCATGTTGTGATGCCATGTTGTATTTGCACATATCGAGCATATTGTGTGTATGTTATTGAAATGCTTGGTATGTGTGGGATCTGACAACCTAGTTGTTTATCCTTGGTAGCCTCTCTTACCGGGAAATGTCTCCTAGTGTTTCCACTGAGCCATGGTAGCTTGCTACTGCTCCGGAACACTTAGGCTGGCCGGCATGTGTCCTTCTTCGTTCCTGTGTCTGTCCCTTCGGGGAAATGTCACGCGATGAATACCGGAGTCCTGTTAGCCCGCTACAGCCCGGTTCACCGGAGTCCTACTAGCCCAGTGCTACAGCCTGGATTCACTCGCTGATGACCGACACGTTCGATGTTGGGTCATGGATGCCTGTCCCTGTAAGTTTGTGCCACTTTGGGTTTACGACTAGCCATGTCAGCCCGGGCTCCTTATCATATGGATGCTAGCGACACTATCATATACGTGTGCCAAAAGACGCAAACGGTCCCGGGCAAAGGTAAGGCGACACCCGTGGGAATACCGTGCGTGAGGCCGCAAAGTGATATGAGGTGTTACATGCTAGATCGATGTGGCATTGAGTCGGGGTCCTGACACCAATGACCAAGCCTGCGTCATCAGAAGCACGACTACAGTGCCGGACTCGCCGGCGGGGCCCGCGAGTCGGCGGGCCCCATCAGTCGGCGGAGAAGACGGCGGCCTGTGAGACAGACAGCTGGGACCTGTGCCCAGCCGGATTACCATTGTATCCCCGGGGGGTAGGCCTATATAAACCCCCCGGGGCACCCATGCAAAGGGTTCGCATCCATTAACCTTAGACCCGATCATATAGGAAGAAGAGGGCTAGTCTTGCCTCCTTCTACCTCCAGAATACAGCTCTAGGAGCAACCTTGTAGTCACTACGCCTTAGTGATCATGCGGAGACCCCGCAGAGCAGCAGTAGGGGTGTTATCTCCCCGGAGAGCCCCGAAGCTGGGTAATATTCGCCGGCGTGCATGCCTTCGCCTAATCCCGTTTCCTGGCACCGGCGACGTTCTACTCGCTCCCACCATGATAAGCCATCCTTTGGCATATGTCGCACCCAACCCCCGACAACATTGTTCTATTCATTCCCTCAAAAAAACCATTGTTCTATTCATGCCTCACAGAGAACGTGACACGTGCAGCGAAACACTCGAAGCAAAAGATGAAACGCAGCAGCAAAAGAAGAAGGAAGATTATCACCCCAAATGATCTAATTCACCGCGGAGTCGTAACTGCTTCTTCATCGCCTCCATGACCTCCATCTCCTTGCGCATCTCCTCCGCCGTCTTCTTCATTCTATCCTTGACGCGGGATTTCTCGACGCGATCCTTCATCATCTGTTCCACGGCCGCATTACGTACCTTGACAGCAGCCGGGTGCTCAATTCAGAGCTTCGCCAACTCCTCCTTCCGTTCCATGACGAGGGCATGCAGCATCTTCATCGAGGAACTACTATTCTCATGCAGCTTCTTCCAGCCTGCGTTCTTCTCCTTCAACAGGTCGATCTCGTGGCAGAGCTTCGCCTTGTCCTCCTGAAGTCGCAGGATTTCGCTGGTCGCCTTCTTCTCCGAGGCAATGCTCTTCTTCAGCAGCATCACCAAGCCGGCGGTCAACTCCCCCTGCTGATTGAGCTCAGCGGGCATGTCGTCGAGGCTCTCCTTCAGCAACTCCATCAAGCCTTGGATGAACTCCTTCCGCTTATTGAGGTGCTTATTGAGCTGATCGGGCATGCCGTCGAGGGATAACGACTCCAGCTCCACCGGCTCGGCATGTTCGCCTCCGCGGATAGGGCGCTCCTTGGAGCTATCGCCTGCCCGTGAGAGATCTTTTGAGGTCTCTGTGTGGCGGCAAGCCCTCTTTTTTTCTGCAGCCTTGGTTGCCGCTCCCTTGTTATGAGTAGTTCTCGACCTAGAGCTCTGCTCACCGGCCATGGCAATGACGGACGAAGAAGAAGCACTTATGAGGAGGAAACCTAGAGTAATTTTCGGTTAGGTAGTTCCCCTTTTTATAACCTAGGTACTAGCACCAGTACTAATACCTACATAGTGGGAATGCGTTCAGGTTTGGTATCTACTAGTAGGTGTGAGCAGGCTTTCGAATGTGATGGGAACAAGGTAAAGATTAATTGATGGTTTTGGTTTCGAGGCCCGAAACGGCTCCCGATGAGTTTAGCGGAACATAAATTTCAAGTACTACACTGCTCAAATGCGTAAATATTATGTTACTGTCAAAAATTGGCACAAAATACACCCACGATTTAACTACTCGCATGCGCGCAGTGGAGTAATAATGTCTTTCTTCCGCCCTCACGTCCACTCAATTTGCATGCGTTGTATTAGTTGACCACCAATGAAGTGAACGACTTTACACGCGTCAAATTATCACATGGGGTGGATCTTGGTACAAAATTGCGTCCGCCAGCCCCTCTCACGGGGGTAGGCCTATATAACCCCCCCGGGGCACCCATGCAAAGGGTTCGCATCCATTAACCTTAGACCCGATCATATAGGAATAAGAGGGCTAGTCTTGCCTCCTTCTACCTCCAGAATACAGCTCTAGGAGCAACCTTGTAGTCACTACGCCTTAGTGATCATGCGGAGACCCCGCAGAGCAGCAGTAGGGGTGTTATCTCCCCGGAGAGCCCCGAAGCTGGGTAAGATTCGCCGGCATGCATGCCTTCGCCTAATCCCGTTTCCTGGCACCGGCGACGTTCTACTCGCTCCCACCATGATAAGCCATCCTTTGGCATATGTCGCACCCAACCCCCGACATTTGGCACCCACCATGGGGCGAGGTGCACCGTCGTCCGGAGACCTGCTTTGGACGGGACCCCTTTTCCTCCCCCGCGAGCGTAGCCAGCCCGACACGCCCGATGGCACTTGCCCTAACGCGCTGCAAAGCGTGGACAACGCCTGCGCGGCGAGCTGCCTCGCTGACCTTCTCGGCGAGGTTAGCATCTCCGACGAGCCTGCATCCGATGCGGGAACGGGCGGTCCCGAAAGCCTCCTCGCGGGCCTCCTCGACCATCTTCACGTCGCCGGCGAGCCTGCCATGGACTTGGAGTCCGTAGGCTCCACCGACCCGATGCTGGTCGACTCCGACGGTGTGTCGCTCGACACGTTCCCCTCCAACGTGGTGATCTACGACGAGCCGCTCCCTCGCGAGGCGAGCGGTGGAAGCGCCATCACGGAAGTGCTTGTCATCAGTCATGGCGAGCGCTCTGGTGAGGGAGCTCATGACCCGCTCGACGCGGCTCTGCGAGACCTGACGGCGCCCATTCTGGAGGACGCTAACGCCGAGACGCTGGAGGCACGCCGCCTTCAGCTTGTCGAAGGCGCGAAGAAGCTGGTGAGCATGAGACGTTTGTCGGAGGCCTACCAACGTGAGATGGATCGCGCTGTGGGCGGCTCGCCAGCGCCGACTGGGCCTAGCCGCCTAGGCGCGATCCGACAACACGGCGCGGTCGTCGCCAACCTGTTCGGGGCCGATTGTCCCGTATATGCCACGCCTGCGGAGAACATCCGTGCCGCCCAGGCGGCGGCAGACGAGCTAGACAACTTCGAAGGCGAAGAGCGCCGCCTAATGACCGAGCGAGTCCAACGACTCCTCAAAGCGGCTGCCGCACAGAACGAAGCCGGCTCCCGCACGGAGGTGCCGCAACGACAAAATGATGACTTACCTCCCCGCCGAGATCAAGGCGCGACGTCTCGGACGCCGACTGGCGGAGTCCGCGGAAGAAAAGAGAAGGATCCGGCTGTCAGCCACAGTCGGACTCGCATCACCATCGAGCGCGACCAAGAGGGCTGCCCAAGAGCAGTGGAGCGGCAGGGCTACTACCTGCCTCCCCCACCACGAAGGGAAAGACGAGTCTCCCCACCGCCTATCGATCATCCGACTCTCGGCGACCGCCTCGGCCGTTGAGAGGGAGTTGGAGAGAACGACGCACGCCACCGGATCGACCGACTCCACTGATCCCTGGTGCTGGAAGAAGAAGACGAGCTGGGTCCACCCTGCTTTGGGCCCCGCATTCGAGATGAGCCCTTCCCCAAAGGGTTCACACTCCCCCGAGACACACCCAAGTACATCGGCTCCGTGAAGCCGGAAGATTGGCTGGTTGACTACTCCACAGCCGTCAACATAGCAAACGGCAACCAATGTGTTGCCGTGAAGTACGTTCCGCTAATGCTCCAGGGCATGGCCCGGACATGGTTGAACAGTTTGAAGCCCCGCAGCATCAACAGTTGGGTCGACTTCACCGAAGCTTTCATCCACAACTTCACTAACACGTACAAGCGGCCTCCCAAGCCACGACAACTCTCCTTGTGCGTGCAAGGCCAAGACGAGTCGACACGCGACTACCTCACGCGATGGGGCGAGCTTCGGAACTCCTGTGAGGGCATGCACGAGGTGCAGGCTATCGAGTACTTCACCGTCGGGTGCAGAGAAGGCACCCTCCTCAAGCACCGGCTCCTCTGCGATGAGCCCGAAACCCTCGACGAGTTGCTGGTCATAGCAGACAAGTATGCCACTACCGACTCCTCCATGAAGACAGAGATTCAAGTTAGTGCGACTGGCAAAGTAGCCCCTCAGGCTCCCAGAACTCCGGCTGGAGATACCAGTCGGCGACAACAGCAGAATGATCACAAGCGCAAGGCCCCACAGCCGACTTCCAGCAGTCGGCAGGTCGCGACAGTCGAAGACCAACAGCCTGAGGGGCAGCCTCCGGCGAAGCGGCAGAAGGGCGGCAAGTCCAACTGGTTGCCGGCTTTCTCTTATGAGCAGACTTTGGATGGTCCCTGCAAGTTCCACAGCGGCGCGAAGCCGTCAAACCATACCACGCGGAAATGCCACTGGCTCACCAGAATTGCCAAGGGAGACAGCCTCCTTCCTCCACCGCCTGCAGGGCCGCCACCTCCACAGCCGCCCCAACAGCCGGCGGCCAGGCCAGTCGGCGCCGTACTAGATGAATACCCCGAAGAACATGGAGCTTATGTGGTGTTCACCAGTATGGCTGATGATCGACGCAGCAGACGGTTGCAGCAGCAAGAAGTGAACGCAGTAGCATCAGATACTCCGGAGTTTATGCATTGGTCTGAGAAGCCTATTAGTTGGAGCAGAGCAGATCACCCAGAGGTGATGCCGAATCCGGGCTCCTACGCCTTGGTTTTGAGCGCTACCTTGGCCACTGATAGGCGGGCCGCTCGCTTCTCACGAGTGTTGATAGACGGAGGCAGCAGCATCAACATCCTATACAAGGATACCATGGAGAAATTAGGAATCAAGCAGAAACAGCTTCAAAGCAGCCGAACTGTTTTCCACGGCATTGTGCCTGGCCTTTCCTGCTCCCCAATCGGCAAGATCCAGATAGACGTCCTCTTCAGAGACAAAGATCATTTTCACCGAGAGCCAGTCTGGTTTGAAGTGGTGGACCTTGAAAGCCCATACCAAGCGCTGCTTGGCCGACCTGCCTTAGCCAAGTTCACGGCGGTTCCCCACTACGTCTACCTCAAGATGAAGATGATGAGTTCAAAGGGGATTCTGACCGTGGCTGGCGACTACAGGAAGTCGTCCGCCTGCGCGGCCGAGAGCAGTCGGTTGGCCGAGTCCCTGGTGATCGCAGCTGAAAGGCGGATCCTTGACCGGGTTGTGGCGATGGCCGGCAAGCAGCCAGAGATGTCGCCCGACCCCAAGGAGTCGGAAGCTGATGGTTCGTTCAAGCCAGCTAAAGAAACAAAGAGGATACCCTTGGACCCGGAGCACCCGGAGAGGCACGCTGTCATAGGCGCAAACCTAGACAGCAAATAGGAAGGCGAGCTCGTCGATTTCCTCCGTGAGAATCGGGACATCTTTGCATGGTCCCCTAAAGACATGCTAGGTGTACCGACGGAATTCGCTGAGCACAAGTTACATGTCTGATCTGATGTGAAGCCCGTCAGGCAGCCCTTGCGCCGCCTGTCAGAAGAGAAAAGAAGAGTTGTTGGAGAAGAGATAGCCCGACTCCTAGCGTCCGGCTTCATTATGGAGGTGTTCTTTCCAGAATGGCTGGCAAACCCGGTCCTAGTGTTGAAGAAGAACAAGCAGTGGCGGATGTGTATCGACTACACAAGCCTCAACAAAGCCTGCCCCAAAGATCCACTTGCCCTGCCAAGAATTGACCAGGTGATAGACTCCACAGCCAGATGCGAGTTGTTGAGCTTCTTAGATGCATATTCAGGATATCACCAGATCAAGTTGAACCCGGCAAACAGACTGAAGACTGCTTTCATCACGCCGTTTGGAGCCTTCTGCTACCTGACTATGACGTTCGGCTTGAGGAATGTCGGCCCACCTTCCAGCGTTGCATGCAGAACTGTCTCCTCAAGCAACTCGGCAGAAATGCCCACGTCTACGTGGATTATGTGGTAGTGAAGACAGAAAAGCGGGGAACATTGTTGGAAGATCTCCAAGAAACCTTTGAGAATCTGCGCCGATTCCAGATCAAGCTCAATCCGGAGAAGTGCGTCTTCGGAGTGCCGGCTGGCCAGCTCCTTAGCTTCTTGGTCTCTGAACGCGGCATAGAGTGCAACCCTGTGAAGATCAAAGCCATCGAGAGAATGGAAGTCCCCCGCCGACTGTTAGATGTGCAGAAGTTCACCGGCTGCCTGGCTTACATCAGCCGATTCATCAGTCAGCTGGGCGAGAAGGCTCTCCCTTTGTACCAACTGATGAAGAAGACCACCTTTTTGAGTGGAACCACAAGGCAGATGAAGCATTTCTCGAGCTCAAGAAGATGTTGACTACTCCTCCTGTGCTGGCGGCTCCGACTCCCAAAGAGCCTATGCTCCTGTACATTGCCGCCACCAGCCGGGTAGTCAGCACAGTTATCGTAGTCGAACGAAAGGAGGAAGGCAAGGCGCTCCCTGTCCAGAGACCGGTATATTACCTGAGCGAGGTACTGTCGACCTCCAAGCAGAACTACCCCCACTACCAGAAGATGTGCTACGGCGTGCATTTCGCCGCCAAGAAGTTGAAGCCTTACTTTCAAGAACATCCAATCACTGTGGTTTGCACCGCTCCACTGGCCGAG
This sequence comes from Triticum aestivum, assembly GCF_018294505.1. Lineage (NCBI taxonomy): Eukaryota > Viridiplantae > Streptophyta > Magnoliopsida > Poales > Poaceae > Triticum > Triticum aestivum. Next base: position 267,755,835 of record NC_057798.1, on the reverse strand, counting down.
ATCATCGGAAGCCGTGATGCTTCAGGCCGAGTAGCCAAGTGGGCCATAGATCTGGCTCCCTACACCATCTACTACCAGCCCCGCACCGCCATCAAGTCACAAGCACTGGCCGACTTCCTTGTCGACTAGGCCGAGACCCAGTACCTGCCGCCAGCACCCGACTCCACCCATTGACGTATGCACTTCAATGGCTCCAAGATGCACACCGGCCTGGGAGCCGGCGTCGTCCTCACCTCCCCCAAAGGCGACAAGCTCAAGTACGCACTGCAGATCCACTTCGCCGCCTCCAACAACGTTGCCGAATACGAGGCGCTCGTTCACGGGCTCCAGCTTGCCAAAGAACTCAGCATCCGCCGGATCCTTCGCTACGGCGACTCCGATTTGGTGGTCCAGCAGTCATCTGGCGACTGGGACGCCAAGGACGCAAACATGGCGAGCTACCGCTTCTTGGTGCAGCAACTCAGTAGATATTTCGAGGGGTGTGAATTCCTTCACATTCCAAGAAATGACAATGACCAAGCAGACGCCCTGGCACGAGTCGGCTCCACTCGTCAAGCAATACCATCCGGCGTTGCCCTTCAGCGCCTCCTCAAGCCGTCTATCAAGCCTTCGCAAGAATCAGACTCCATTTTTGTGCCAGCTCCCCCCGAAGAAGTCGGATCCGACTCAAGAGCACCAGCAGACGACTCCAAAAATACCGCAGTCAAAGCCGGCCCAGGGACTTCAGAACCCGGCCCGGGGACTGCGACAGTCAGCCTGTGGACTTCAGAACTCGGCCCGGGGACTGCTCCAGTCGGCCCGGGGACTTCATCGACCCAGCAAGCGGCCGCGGATCCCAGCCCGCCGCCTCCCAGCCCAGCCACCCTTGTCCAAGTCGCAATAGTGGCAATCGAAGAAGTAGCAGCACCCTCATGGGCCCAGCCCATCCTCAAGTTCCTAGTAAACAGAGAGCTGCCAGCTGAGGAAACCCTGGCTCGGCAAGTGCAACGCCGAGCGGCAGCCTATACCATAGTCAACAGAGAGCTGGTCAGGCGCAGTGTCACTGGTGTCTACCAACGCTGTGTCGAGGCAGAACAAGGCGAAGCAATTCTCAGAGACATCCATGAAGGCGAGTGTGGCCACCATGCGGCTTCAAGGGCGCTCGCCGCCAAAGCCTTCCGACACGGTTTCTTCTGGCCGACTGCCCTGGAAGAGGCCAAGGAATTAGTCCAAAACTACAAGGGGTGCCAGATGTTCCGTTCCAAGCCGCTCCAGCCGGCTTCGGTGCTCAAGACCATTCCCATTGCCTGGCCCTTTGCGGTTTGGGGCCTGGACATGGTGGGACCATTTAAGACGGCACGAGGCGGCCTAACTCACCTACTTGTCACAGTGGACAATTTCACCAAGTGGATAGAAGCAAAACCCATCAAGAAATTGAATGGTCCGACTGCAGTAACCTTCATCACCGACATTACGACTCGGTACGGCATACCACATAGCATCATCACCGACAATGGTACAAATTTTGCCAAAGGAGCCTTGGCCCGTTTCTGCGCTACACAGGGCATCCGACTGGACTTAGCGTCCTCGCCCATCCGCAGTCAAACGGCCAGGTAGAATGAGCAAACGGCCTCATCCTATCCGGCATCAAGCCCCGCCTGGTTGAACCACTGGAGCGCTCGGCCGGCTGTTGGCTCGAGGAGCTGCCAGCCATCCTCTGGAGTCTGCGCACGACTCCAAACAAGTCAACCGGCTTCACGCCTTTCTTCCTCGTCTACGGTGCCGAAGCCGTCATCCCGACGGACATAGAATTCGACTCCCCGTGAGTCACCATGTACACCGAGGAGGAAGCAGAAGAAGCACGTCAAGACGGCATCGATCTGCTGGAAGAGGGCCGGCTGTTGGCACTCAGTCGGTCCGGCATCTACCAGCAGAGCCTGTGCCGATACTACAACAGGAAGGTCAAGCCAAGATCTTTCCAAGAGGGCGACCTTGTGCTCTGACTGATCCAGCGGACAGCCGGCCAGCACAAGCTGTCGGCACCTTGGGAAGGCCCCTTTATTGTCAGCAAGGTGTTGGGCAATGACTCCTACTACCTGATCGATGCTCGGAAGCCCCGAGCTCGCAAGAGAGATGACTCCGGCAAAGAGTCGGAACGACCATGGAATGCAAACCTCCTCCGAAGGTTTTACAGTCGATTCAGTATGTATCACACTACCCCTTTGTATTTAAGTACCGAGACTTCGGGCCCCCCGAGACGAGGTCGGGGACTGCCCCTTTTGATTATCTGTATGATAAGAATTATGCCTTCAAGTATGCTACTTCTTGCTATGCCGCTTGGCGCCGGGTTCGACTAGTCGGCCCGGGGATTCGCCATCTGGCGCTATGAAATGTTTCCTGAAGTCGGACAACTAGTGTGCGGCGCCTAAGCCGTCTCCTGCCAGAAGCCGCAACTCGCAGAGCGGCTGTTTGGTAGGCAGGAGTAAGGATGAATGGGCATCCACATGAAAAATGGCTAAGGACCCAAAACATAAACATAGCCTAAACCGGTTTCCAGCCCCCCTTTCTTACAAGCCGACTCGCGAGTATTCGGCTTACTTCTTTCTATCCAACTTGTTAAATAAACTCCAAAGAAAGGCAAGTACTTGCTTTCCCCAAAGTAGCCAGGCATTTGGCCCAGCGGCAGTCCGTAGAACGGTCTGCCGGCTAGCAAAGTGGCAACTAGGGGAAGGCGGCAAAGGAAAAAGCCAAAGGAGCTATGAGCAAGGAAAGATAGTTCTCGGGTTAATATTTACATAAGCATAGGCCCATTGGCCGAATCCTCAGACAGAAGTTTAAAATACACCCCGAGGGTGGAATTGTGCAAATTAACAAGTTCATCAAAGACCTTCTAGAACAGATAAATAAAGCCAGAAGGCAGCCTAAGGAGCAGCAGACGGGTTCGGAGGGTCGGAGGAGATGGCGGTGTCAGGCGCCGGGGCAGTCGGCTGGGCAGTCTCGGCTTGATCGCCGCCAGCGGCAGTTGGCCCGGTCGGACGCGGCTCGTTGCTAGAGGCGCGGTCGAGCTGAGGCTGGTCGCCCGCTCCGCCTTCTGGCACCTCCGTCTCGCCTTCGTCCTCTGCCTCGCCTTCTTCCTCGATGCTGGAGTCAATCACCTCCGTCGAGTCCTCACCATATTCTGGGTTCATCCCGAACCACTCTGGCGGCACTTCCTCGCCGCCTTCAGCCCGCTTAGGGACGAAGACACCGGTGTCCGTCTACTCTGCGATGGCCGCCGCACGCTCGACAAGGGCGCCCTCCACAGCCTCCAGCTCGGCCTAGGCCTCTGACCGGAACGTGGCCAGACGGTCCAGGTCCAGCCCGGATACCACGCCTTGACGAACTCCAAGGCCCGGCGCGCTCCGGCTCGGGCCGAGGAACCCTTCCAAGCTTCAAGACGGCCGGCGGCGACTTCCAGCCAGTCGGCGGTCCGACTGGCGGTGCGCAGAGCCAGCATGTCTGGCCACAGAGCGGCAACTGCTTGGGCGCCGGCACGTTGAAGTCGGCGCATCCGCCGGTGAGCCGGACGAAGACGGGCCTCGATGCTCAGAAGCTGCTCATCGATGGTCAAGGGAGCGTTGGCGGCAATCACCTCACCGTTTGCCCTTCGCGCCTCACGATCAGCCTCGGTGGCCAGAGGGACTGCCTGCGAGTGGCCAGGGAAGAAGTCTGCCAAGGCAAAAAAGAAGCAAGTCAAAAAATCAGAAGTCAGCCTGACACATAGTCGCCTCCCTGTCGGTCCAGGAGGAGCGCTCGCTCTCGAACTCGGCCAGGAGAGCAACCTCCTTCTTCTCGGCCTCATCCTGCGCCTTCTTGAGCAGATCCTTCTGCTCGGCCAGCTGCGCAGTAAGCAGATCGCGCTCCGCAGCGAGTTTGTTGCACTCCTCCCCCTTGATGCGCAAGGCAGTGTTAACTTCACCCAGCTGCTCCTGAAGAGTAGCGTTGTCCCCTGAAGAACGAAAGAAAGAGACAAATAAGTCATCCGCAAAGAAGGTCACCGGAAAGATCCGGCCCGACTCCTCAGCAGTTGGCCCGAATCTCGGGGACTACAGCCCGCGGGTGCGTCAGCGCGCCCCCGCGAAGAAAGAAGAACAAAAAAAGGAAACGACGAAGTCGTCAGCAAAGAAGATCGCTGGAAAGATCCGGCCCGACTGCTCAGCAGTCGGCCCGAATCTCGGGGACTATAGCCCGCGGGTGCGCCAGCGCGCCCCCACGAAGAAGAGAGGGAAAAGAACTTACTCCGGCTCTCCGTCAAGTCGGCAGTCCGCTTGCTCAACTCCTCAACATTGCGGTTGAAGGTAGTGGCGTGGAGGTTGTGATACTCCTGCAAACAACGATGTCAGACAAAATAAGTACTTGGAACTCGCCAGAGGGAGTTCCGAGCCGCCTGCTCAGCAGCCGGCCCGACACTCGGGGACTACACCCAGTGGGTGCGCTGGCACGCCCCCACAGAGAAAAACAAGAATCAAAAAGAAGAAGGAAACGTACTCGGACGGCCGTCCGTGCTGCCAGACGCGCCCTGGTGCAAGTTTGAAGGGCGTCGCCTTCAGCGCGCAGCTTCGCCTGAACGTCCAGAAGCGCTTGATTCAGCCGCCCAGTGCCGCCTCCGCGCAACCACCCAATGGGCGCGGCGCTTGTTGCCTCAGCGTCTAGGGCTGACGAGCTGGCGGCGCTGGTCTCCCAAGGTCGCGGCGCCGAGGTCGCCCTCTCAAGACGGCGGCGCACCAGCGAGGCGACTTGGAGAAGCAGCCTCACCTCGGACTCGTTCGCGGTCGGCGGCTCCGGCGGACCTGCCGGCTGTTTGCCGTGCGGTCTCCCAGACGGCGGTGGAGGTGGCGGTGGCGGCACGAGAGTGTCCGACATGGAGGCCTCGCCGCTCTCCTTCTCCACGACGGGGTTCTCGGTGCCGGCCTCTCCGGTCTGTCCCGTGAACTCTAGAGGCGGCGGTGCAGAGGACAGTGGGGGGACGAGCATCGCCGATCGGCGATGCGTGGCCTCCTCGGCTCACCGTCTCGCCGCAAGGGCAGCTTGGGCATCCTCCAGCTTCTTTTGGGCGGAGGCGGCCGCCTTCTCAGCCTCCGCCTTTTCCAGACGGTCGGCCTCCTCCTCGTTGCGCTTCTCCTGCGCGTTTCGCTCCGTCGCCTCCCGGAGGTCGGCGGCGGGGTCGACCCGGCGAGTATTGGCGGACGTCTCTACCGACCCCATGACGGAGGGGACGGCGACTCTCTCAAGGGAAAGAGGGGCCCTGAAGAAGAATGGGAGGAGTATAAAAGAAGGCTCGGACAAGATTCACCGAAGGAAAATAAAAAAGCGTAAAGACTTACGCAGAGACTAGCGGCGGCCTTCTCACTTCCCTACGGAAGCGGTTGGCCTTCATGGCCGCCTCCTCCCGTTTGGTCGCGGCGGCCGCCCCCTTGAACTTCTTCAATTTGCCGCCGGGCGCACTCGGCCCGGCGTGACACCTCTTCGCGCCGCTTTGGCCAGCCAGGCCGGCGGAGGAGCCGGCCCGACGAGCCCACCCTCGGCTGGTGGCGCGGGGCGACTTCCCCTTCGGCGTCGTCATCAGGCCAGTCGGCGAAGGTGGCCGAGGGCCTGAAGCCGCCTACCGCTCCTCCTCCCCTGCCTTCGGCGTTGGCTTCCATCGCCGCCGCTCCCAAGTCAGGGTCGTTGACGTCGCTCTCCCCGCGATCAGGGACAAACTTGCGGGGCTATCTTGTGGCGCCGGATGCAGGCTACATGAGGGGGTTCTAGTTCAGAAGAAACCAACAAGAATCAGAAACCGGATTCGGCCGCAAAGAAGACAAAGCAATAAGGAGATGTGACTTACCACTGGTGGGGGGTCGTCGCGAGAGTACGGCTCCTTGCCGAACTGCCAGTCCTCCCCGAACTCGCAGTTTGCGATATGATTTACCATGTTTGCCACCTCCGCGCGGGGCATCTCCTTGCTGCTCATCCGACTTGGGTCTCGGAGGCCGCTCATCTGACAGATCAGGTGAGGCCGACCTTGGAGCGGGAGAACTCGGCGCGCCATGAAGGCGGCCAGCAAGTCGGACCCGACGAGGCCCTCCGACTACGTCAAGACCCAATGAGACCAGGTGGGGAGCCTCCCAGCTGGGGGCCGGCTTCGTAAGCTGGAAGATTAACCTAGTCGCCGTCGGAGGCGAGGTTCTTCACGTAGAAGTATGAGCGCTGCCACATCCTCACCGACTTCATCAGCGAGATGGAAGGGAAGGGGTTGTCGGTCGTCGAGCACCGCATCGCGATGAAGGCACCACACTGAGCCGGCACGCCGGCGACATGCGTGCCGAGGTCAGAAGAGAAGAATTCTCCCCACAGCTTGATGGTGGGGAGAACACCGAGGAAACCTTCGCACAGAGTGGCGAAGACGGAGAGCAGCACCACCGTATTCGGGGTGAGGTGGTGCGGTTGGAGGCTGTGAAACTCCAAGAAGGAGCGGAAGAAGCTGCTCGCCGGCAGCCCCAGGCTGCGCATGAGGTGCGAGCGGAAGATGACCCGCTCGCCCTCCTCCGGCGCCGGCAATATCTCCTTCGCCGGCACGGTACGGGCTCGCACGAGGTGTGCGCCGGGGAGCCGGCGCGTCTTGCGGAGGAATTCAATGAGGCCGTCGTCGACCTCCAAGCCGTCTCACGTGCCGGAACGCACGGCCGGAGCCACGGCGGCAGAGGAGGAGCTCATCGCTGGCTGGTGTGGTGTGGTTCTGCTCGCCGGCGGCAAGAAGGAGAGAGGAAGCGGGGGTCAAGGGAGATGGGCACGCGTGTTATGCCGCTCCACTCCCCCCCTACTTATAGCCTTGGAGGCTGAGAAGCCGAGGGGGCTGGCGTGGGATTAACTGCGCCCAGAGCCCCACACCGCCCCCACGATTTACCCCACGAAGTTACTGCACGCAGTAACGGTGTGAGAAGCCTAACCGTTAGCGCGGCCGCAGCGGATCCGTTCGCGTGCCGAGGCGCGGTAGTGGCGGGCCCCACCTGACAGCCCGTCCCGTCGCGCGCGTGGGACGGCAGACTGTCCCTGCCGCGTGGCACCGCGCCATAGGGCCGCAGTGGGCGGCAGCGGGGAAGCGTATCAGGCACGCCGCCTGGTCTCCCGCTACGACTTTCGAGCTCTCCCCAGAGCAAGACGACCCTCTACGAATCCGACTACCGATAGTTGGCCCAGAGGAAGACGGTAAACGAAGCCCAGATTCGACCACCGGAAGAATGAAACTGTTGAGGCCCCCCAGCGAGTCACTCTCGGAGCCTCCCCAGCTTCGGGGACTACTGTCGGAGTAATGGGCCACGGGTAGGCTGACCCGAGCCCCAGAACCTTTCAAGACATCGGGGCAGGCCGCGCCCCTCAAAGCCGAGTCTCAGGTGACGACTCCCAGATGAACCGAGTCTCAGATGGCGACTCCCAGATGAGCCGAGTCTCAGATGATGACTCCCAGATGAGCCGAGTCTCAGATGACGACTCCCAGATGAGCCGAGTCTCAGATGACGACTCCCAGACGGGCCGACTCATGGCCGACGACTTCCAGAGGAGCCGGCTATGGAGAGTCGGCCCACGACTCTACACTCATTGCGGATACAACCACGGCATGGCCGTCACCTCCTGCTTGCGAGGAGACGGCGTGGCTACAGTGTGCCGTACCACCAGAGATCTTCGGCGTGGCCCGGCACTGTAGCCATGCCAGACCTGACCTCGGCCACAGTGCACAGCGCACTGTGGCCACGATGGCCTACCTATACGGCTCAGAGACGGTGGACCCGCCAGTCAGTGAGAGCTAGAAGACGGCGGATACGCCCCGAAGGCGGCCTCGTGGGAGTCGGCCAACCCCTCTCACGGGTCCCACGCGCCATTAACCAGACAAGATGGGGAGTAACAACAGTGATCGCCTGATAGACGGTGGCACTGTTGCCACGACCCAATGACCAAGCCTGCGTCATTAGAAGCACGGCTATAGTGTCGGACTCGCTGGCGGGGCCTGCGAGTCGGCGGGCCCCATCAGTCGGCGGAGAAGACGGCGACCTGTGAGACAGGAGGATGGGACTTGCACCCAGCCGGATTACCATTGTATCCCCGGGGGGTAGGCCTATATAAACCCCCCAGGGCACCCATGCAAAGGGTTCGCATCCATTAACCTTAGACCCGATCATATAGGAAGAAGAGGGCTAGTCTTGCCTCCTTCTACCTCCAGAATACAGCTCTAGGAGCAACCTTGTAGTCACTACGCCTTAGTGATAATGCGGAGACCCCGCAGAGCAGCAGTAGGGGTGTTATCTCCCCGGAGAGCCCCGAAGCTGGGTAATATTCGCCGGCGTGCATGCCTTCGCCTAATCCCGTTTCCTGGCACCGGCGACGTTCTACTCGCTCCCACCATGATAAGCCATCCTTTGGCATATGTCGCACCCAACCCCCGACAACATTGTTCTATTCATTCCCTCAAAAAAACCATTGTTCTATTCATGCCTCACAGAGAACGTGACACGTGCAGCGAAACACCCGAAGCAAAAGATGAAATGCAGCAGCAAAAGAAGAAGGAAGATTATCACCCCAAATGATCTAATTCACCGCGGAGTCGTAACTGCTTCTTCATCGCCTCCATGACATCCATCTCCTTGCGCGTCTCCTCCGCCATCTTCTTCATTCTATCCTTGACGCGGGATTTCTCGACGCGAGCCTTCATCATCTGTTCCACGGCCGCATTACGTACCTTGACAGCAGCCGGGTGCTCGATGTAGAGCTTCGCCAACTCCTCCTTCTGTTCCATGACGAGGGCATGCAGCATCTTCATCGAGGAACTACTATTCTCATGCAGCTTCTTCCAGCCGGTGTTCTTCTCCTTCAACAGGCCGATCTTGTGGCAGAGCTTCGCCTTGTCCTCCTGAAGTCGCAGGATTTTGCTGGTCGCCTTCTTCTCCAAGGCAATGCTCTTCTTCAGCAGCATCACCAAGCCGGCGGTCAACTCCCCCTGCTGATTGAGCTCAGCAGGCATGTCGTCGAGGCTCTCCTTCAGCAACTCCATCAAGCCTTGGATGAACTCCTTCCACTTATTGAGGTGCTTATTGAGCTGATCGGGCATGCCGTCGAGGGATAACGACTCCAGCTCCGCCGGCTCGGCATGTTCGCCTCCGCGGATAGGGTGCTCCTTGGAGCCATCGCCTGCCCGTGAGAGATCTTTTGAGGTCACTGTGTGGCGGCGAGCCCTCTTTTTTTCTACAGCCTTGGTTGCCGCTCCCTTGTTACAAGTAGTTCTCGACCTAGAGCTCTGCTCACCGGCCATGGCAACGACGGACGAAGAAGAAGCACTTATGAGGAGGAAAGCTAGAGTAATTTTCGGTTAGGTAGTTCCCCTTTTTATAACCTAGGTACTAGCACTAGTACTAATACCTACATAGTGGGAATGCGTTCAGATTTGGTACGTACTAGTAGGTGTGAGCAGGCTTTCGAATGTGATGGGAACAAGGTAAAGATTAATTGATGGTTTTGGTTTCGAGGCCCGAAACGGCTCCCGATGAGTTTAGCGGAACATAAATTTCAAGTACTACACTGCTCAAATGCGTAAATATTATGTTACTGTCAAAAATTGGCACAAAATACACCCACGATTTAACTACTCGCATGCGCGCAGTGGAGTAATAATGTCTTTCTTCCGCCCTCACGTCCACTCAATTTGCATGCGTTGTATTAGTTGACCACCAATGAAGTGAACGACTTTACACGCGTCAAATTATCACATGGGGTGGATCTTGGTACAAAATTGCATCCGCCCGTGTACCCGCGTGTGTGTGCGAGGGTATGAGTGCGTATGTGACGTGCGTGCACATCTTTGCTTTGTGCATGTACCGCCAGTATGGCTCAGGGAGGACGAGTACATTCTTCTGGAACCAGCAGCACGTCACTATGATCAATCCACGCAAGGAGGTCGCGACAACGTCTCCACATGGGCCACGTGGCTTCATGAACTGTAAGAGAGACACTGTGTAGCTTGCCATTGGTATTCTAATTTACGTGTTTTGCACATACTCGAAGTACTAGTAAGGTACACGTGCATTGCACGCATCAGATTTTGCAACCAAATTATGAATAAATACCACACTATAGCATGTAAGCTCTGAGTCATATATGCCTGATGTAGCTCTTCGTTTAATTCTTATAGTTCATCTCATTCAAAATCAATTAGAGGGTGCTTGGATACGTTTTAGTCCCATGACTAAAAGTAGTGAGACCAAAACATGCTAGCCTCATCCATGCTTGGATCCAAATACTAAGGAGACTAAAATCAAGTTAATGAGCATTTGTTATACTCCAAACCCTCCAATCCAGAACTCGCCCGTGTTAAAGGAGATGAGTTAAATGAGGAGAGAGAGGACTAATCCACATTTTAGTAGGGGTACCCCTGAATAAAAAAAATTAGTCTCAAGACTAGTTTTAGCCCCCCTTTAGTTAGGGGTGCTTGGAACTTTAGTCTCTTAAAGAGACTATTTTTAGTCAGACTAAAATAAGTCCCTTGGATCCAAGCACCCTCTTAGTTTTTATAAAAAAGCTAAGAACGCGGGAATAGGAAAAACATGGGATTATAGTGGAATGTCGTCTTGAATCCTACAGGATTGTACAAGTGTTTGATTGTGCATGGAAAAAACGCAGAATTCTTTCATAGACGTTTGAGTGGATGAGATGTTTCCTATGAAATCTAGTGCAAATGAATCATATGGAAAAATTCCTATGGTTTACAATCCTATGAATCAAACAACCAAGATAGGAAAAATTCCTAATGATTAGAATCCTCCAAAATTCCTTTGAGAATCCTTTGAATCAAAGAAGCCCTTAATCTATTTTATGATTCATGGAATTGTGTGTTGTAAAGCATAAATTAAAAACAAATAATGGTATTTCAACGAGAAAAAAAGTTTGGGCAGTTATGATATAGAAGATTCTAGAACAAAAGAGAATCACTGTTGTTTTGAGGTCTGTGCATTATGCTTAAGTTCAACCATGGAGTCTGCTAGATTGTACATGTGGAAAAATCCGGTGGGGGGCTAGAAGATGGTGCGAGGGGCCGAGTGGAGGGAGACTATGAAGGAATGCACAAGTGCGAGATCGATATTTAGAGAGAGGGGGCGAACACGTGCGCTGTTGCACGCAGTGGCGGAGCCATGAAAAATAAATGAGCTAGGGGGCCAAGCATTGCTAATCCTTTACAAGGAGGATCAGTTCATGAAATTAAACCTTTTTAGCAGCAATTGTCTAATGATCACATTCATATTAGCCTCGATATATAGTGATGTTAGGGGGGGCAGGGCCCTTACTGCCCCCTGTCTTCGCCATTGTGCATGTGTCTGAGAGATGAAGCGGAAGGCATGGATGATGAGAGGGGGACATTGGATATATAATTAATGTGGGTGTATTAGCTATATATGTTAATCCTATATAGAGAGGTATAGATTGATCGATGTGGACGTGGGAAAGAGGGTGAGACCTCACTGGATATATCGATTGATCGGTTTGTGTGGAAAACTATGAAAGACCTAGCTATATACACACATACATAGTGGAACATTGATCGTTGCGCATGCATGCGTGAGAGATAAAGAATGCCCGATATGATGGAGAGGGGGATGTGTGTGGGTGTGTGCCTTCATGGGAGACCGACCAGAAGAAAAAGATTGCATGTGTGTGATGGATAATGCCGACTGGTAGTGTGTGTGCATGCATGCACGAGAGAAAGTTAGTGGTACAATTATAAAGAGAAGACTACTGTGTGGGTGTAAAAGAATAGGTGAGGTCATAATCAATGTAAAGTTGAATTCAAATATTTGAATAAGAGGTCCTGATGTTTGAAACCCATGCATGCATGAATATAACGGAGATCTACATGGTGTGGTTTGGAAACGAGCATGTTGTAATGTATACACATTGAACAAGGTCAGACTGATTTGAATTTGAGATACCGATGGCAGACATCATTTGGCCACATCGCATTCGTGCATGGACACACTATTCTAATTGGAGATGATGGGCAGCTTTCACATCACATATCTATATCTATACCCCTATATATATATTATATTTTATATTTTTTTATATTGTGTGCGGGTAACTTTAACTTTGAAAGATGGTCATTGAATGAGGCGAATCCGATGGTCCAAAGATGGCAAATTTGAGCACTATTGGCCGTTGGATATCATCTAGATTCCACCAGATTTCACCACATGTATAATCTAGAAGACTCCATGGTTGAACTTAAGCATAATGCACAAACATCAAAACACAAGCACTTCTTATTTGTTCTAGAATCTTCCGTATCGGAGTTGCCCAAATGTTTTTCTACATGATTTGCCATTATTCGTTTTTACTTTATGTCTTACAACGCACAATTTCGTGAATCTTAAAATAGATTAGCTTTCTTATAAAAACTAGATGATTTTGAATGAAATGAACTATAAGAATTAAACGAACATCTACATCATGCATATATGACTCAAAGCTTCCATTCTATAATGTGGTATTTATTCATAATTTGGTTGCCAAATCTCATGCGTGCAATGCACGTGTACCTTACTCTAGTCTAAATGGTGTTTGTGTGTGTGTTGTGCGTGTTGAGGTGCAAATTGTCTTTTTTTGGGTACAAGTTAAGCTTGTTCTTACGAAATTTCAAGCCGCACCTTGTTATGCCGAAAATTCAAGCTAGCATCTCTGTCTATCATGCTGCGAAACTCCCGCCTCTTCAACCCACGCCTTGTTAGCCCGAAATATTTAAGATATATCTTTGTCTCGTAGTGCTCCAACAACTCCCTCCATCTCAACCTGCGCCTTGCTATTCCGAAATTACAACGCGCGCAAAAACTCCCACCTCCTGTGAAATCCCGACACGCGAAATGCCCGTGGTACCCCTGAACCGAAAGAACCTCCTCAAATCGGTGGGGGGTACTTTTGCAACTTACCCCACATTTCGAACAAGCGCGTCTCTAAGCCATGGTTCCCCACTGCCATCCCATCCGCCCACCCATTCGTATACCGAGGTCGTGAAAACCCATGACGAAACCCCACACCCTGCTCCATCCGCCACCTAGCCGGAGCCTCTTCCCCGACGACGTCGTCCACAGTAACACCTCGATGTCCCTCATCCATCGTACCGGACGAGGATCCGTCGTCGATCTCATTGTCCCGCTGGTTCAGCCACCCCGTCCTCCACCTCCAAGGATCTGCCCCAACGTTCCCCTTGTCTTTTGTGCCACATCCATTCCCACACCACCATCTTCACCCGCACCACCGAAAGAGCATCATCATCACCGTTTCCTCGGATGAATCTGCGGCCTAATCGGCGCCACCAAAGAGGTTGTACACAAATCGCTGCATTTTCTTCTTGATTCGATCTCATGATGCTGCCGACGCTCGGTCCTGAGCCGACACGGCACGGCTCCATCCACGGCGGCGTCGCCGGCCACTTCCGGAGCGGCTACGTCCACATCAGTAGGAGCTGCTGCTGCTTTAGCTCTCGCTCGCGCTGCTGCTCTGCTCTTGCTCTCGGTCCCCTGCCTGGTCTGCTCTTGGTCGCGCTGCTGCTCTTGCTCTTGCTCTTGCTTGCGATGCTGCTCCAATTTGGCTACACTTCAGTCGACTGAATTGACTTTTGGGTCAGTCGATTTTCAGGAGGTGGACTTGCCGGGGTGAAGGAAGAACCAGCCGCAGCGGGGAGGGGGGCTCGCCGAAGAGGTACCCCACTATATATCTTAGGGTTCAGGATGGGGGCGGTGGTCGCTGGCGGTGGCGGCGTTGGCGGGGCAGTGGCGTGGGGATCACCGGACAAAAAGCTCGGCACAGGGGGGGCTAGAAGGATGGCCGGGGCAGCGGCGGACCGGCGGTGGGGAGTGTTTTCGGGACGGGCGGGGCGGCGCACCGCCGGCCGCGGGCGGCGGGGGGCTGCTGTTTGGCCGATGGTGGCTGGCGGCTGAGGGGGATGGAGGTTGAAGATGAACTGCGGGCCCTTGATTTGGATACAATTTCATATCCAATGGCTGCAAAATCGACTGACCAGAGACGAAAAAGTCAGTCGACCGACGTGTAGCCTCACCTTGCTAGTGCGTTCAGTTTCGACAGCAAAATTTAGTTTCGACATTTAAGTTCAGTTTCAACAGTTAAGTTCAGTCTTGACAGTTAAGTTCAGAGATGAGCGGCTGATGTATTTGACATCTAGCACTTTGTGGTTATGTATTTCACGTCATGTATTGGAGATGCTATTAGAATTCCACTCAGGTTAACGTTGTTCGTTGTCTCTCTTGTCTTGCTTCAGCCTCGGCGTCGTACAACTCACCGAAGCTACTCCAACGACGAAACCCTCCACCACAGCGGAGCAGTACCTCGGGCTCCATCTCCAGACGCCTTAGATCTTCTTCCCCTCCTTTGACAGCAAAGTCAGCCGGAGCATCCTCACCGGCCAACCCAATCACGCTGAGATCGACATGGCTTCGCCAAAGAGGTAGTACACTTGTTGCATCTGTTTTTAAATCTACATGTTATATATATTGTCCACTGAGCACTTGTAGTAACAGGAAATACAATTATTTTATCCTACTATATGACAAGCAGTGAGGTACCAGGCAACTTAGCTATCCGTGATGGACTCTCTTGAATGCCATCATTATTTATCTTTGTGCGTTTGAGCTGTGCATTTGTCGATGGGCCTAGGAGTTGAGCTAGTATGGCAGTGGCCTGGATCCAAAGTAATAGAAGTAGCACAAAAACATTTTTTTAGTGTAGGATTTTCCTTGCTCAAGCCTACCTACTAGAATCGCCAGTGCTTGAAAGGAAAAGTGAATGAAAACATAGGAATTGGAAAGTTTCCTATGGTACTACTTATCATGAATTTGGTGCAAAGGAATGGAGCAAAGGAAAACTGAAGGATTTGTTCCTTTAGTGTCTCCTTGAAAGAAAAACCATAGGAATCCTAATTTCCACTTCTCCTCCTTTTCATATTCCTATTCATCAAGCACAAGACTAAGAGATAGTAGCATAATAGCATTATAACCGTACATTTTCTTGTGGTTTGACTTAATCTCACCATTCTTTTTTGCATCCTGTGATCTTGCAATTGTTGTGAATCAAACGCCCAGATTGGTAGAAATCCTGTGTTTTTCAATTCTCTCTTTTGCACGTGCATTCCTATCCTATTCCTGTCTATTTCCTATCCCTGCATTGTTAGAATCCTCAAAATCAAACAAGCCCTTACTCAATTACTTCTATTACAGATATGTGTCAAAGAAAACCTTGTGTGGTATGTCCTGCTCCTGCGGCGCTGTGTTCCACCCCAGCTCAGCTGCTCCAACAACGGAAGGGTTCACCACAGCAGGGATCCGCTCTCCAGACTGTCTTTCGCTGCCTCAGATCTTCTTCCCCGCCGCCGGCAGCCACGACAACTGCATTACCATCATCAACTGAGCAGATGACCTTGAGGACTACACGGGTCCGCAAGAGAGGTTGCACTCTTCCGTGTCTGCTTACATTATGCGTCGCTTAATATGATGACACGCTACATTATCGTCATGTTCACCTATTAGACTCTGAGCAGGTCCAAACTAATGCTGAAACTTGAGTTTTTAAATGGTTGTGGGGTACATATTGGGGCAACAATCAGTACTATCTGTCTACTATCTGGTTAATCTCCGGTGTCTACTATGAGTTTCATGTTGGGTGCAAACAAACATTAAAGGAGCCATTATCTGTATTTTTTAACTAAAGCTATTATCTGCCTACTATCATTGGTTTTGGGTCTATCCATAGTTTGCTACCATCACTCTGGATTTGTGCATGCACTCCCTACATAATCTCACTATGTTTTATTCCTATGCATGCCAGTTATTGTACACAATGGAACTGATCATGTAGATCAGAAGAGACAAGCCTTGCGTGGCAATAAAATTTCATGCAGACGTCGTTCCATGGTGGGTGCAAAGGCAGCGCCCCCCCCCCTCCACCCATTTTGGATCGTAATCAAGAGGAAGATAACTGTTCTGAGGGGGATTCAGAAGGAGAAGACCACTCCTATTTACCCCATGAGGTCTTCACTCTAACTTGGCATGCTGATGTTGGTAATATCATGCATATGGTGCCTTGCATTGCTTACTGTATACATTAAAGATGTCATCTGCTTAGTTTAGACATGCTTTGTGTCAATGACATCTGTTTAGTTTCTTTATCATATATGTGAATCATGCAATGCCATCTTGTCTAGCCAGGCATCATATATGTGAATTTTGCAATGCCACCCTGGTTAGCCAGTCATCTTATATGTGAATTATATCATGCCATCATTTTTTATTACGTGTTAAATTTGTTAACAATTTTAGTACATTCAATTACTCTTCCTGTGCATCAGCCATTCGGCACGGTCATGGAAAAATCTGGAGTGGAAACAAGGTCTTCAAAGCAGACAATGCTATCTGACGAAGTGCATGTCTTGCTGGTTACTGATAGCTCCTTAGAGGAGGATTCAGAGATAGATGACCAGTCATATTCCCCCCCCCCCCGAGGTGAATGCCCTAACATGGCAGGGTTATGTTGCTCATATCGTGCGTATGGTATCTTGCATTGCTATGTCATTTGCTTAGTTTAGACATGCTTTGTGTGAATGCCACCTGTTTAGTGTCTAATTACCATATATGTGAATTATGCAATGCCATCTTGTTGCAAGACATTATATATGTGAATTATGCAATGTTATCTTGTTGCAAGGCATTATGTATGTGAATTATGCAATGCCATGCTGTTTAGGCAAGTGTCATATATGTGAATTATATCATGCCATCCTTTTTTTGTATTTCTCATTGCTTTTGTCGACAATGTTTGTATATTCAATAGCTCTTCCTGTGCATCAGCCATTTGAATTGGTGATGGAGAAATCTAGAGTGAAAACAAGGTCTTCAGAGCAAACAATGCTACCTGCTGAAGCAGATATCTTGCTGGTTACAGATAGCTCTTTAGAGGAGGATTCAGAGGCAGATGACCAGTCCTATTATCCCCCTGAGGTGTATGCTCAAACTTGGCAGGGTTATATTACTCATATAATGCATATGTTGTATTGCAATGCTTAGTTTTTACATCTTATACACAATATTGAATGCCATCTCCTTAGTTGACACATCATATATGTGATTGCCCTCTGCTCACTTCCTTAGTATATAAATCATATATTTGAATTATGTCATGCCATGATGTTTACATAGACAGCATGTATCTGAATTATGGCATGCCAACCCATTTTCTAAAGACATAATATAGTTATATCATCTCATCCTGTTTACATAGTCATCATATTTTAAATTATGTCATTCTATCCGTGAATTATATCATGCCATCATGTTTCCATCGACGGCATGTTTGTGATTTATGGCATGCCAACCACTTTAATGGACACATCATATAGTTATATCATGTCATCCTGTTAACATAGTCATCATATTTTGAAGTATGTCATTCTATCCTGTTTAGTTAGCCATCATACATGTGAAATTGTGTCATGCTATCCTGTTTAATTAGCCATCATATATGTGAAATTATGTCCTGCTATTCTGTTTGCTTAGACAACATAAATGTGAATTATTTCATGCCCTGTTTTCTTCCCTACTATCCATTGCACCTGTCTATCTTACAATGTCTGTACATTCAATTACTTTTCTTGTTTATCATCCATTTCAATTGGAGGGAGTGATGGCAGTATCTATGGGAGTAAAAACACGGTCTTCAGAAAAGATCGTGCTACCTGTCGATGCAGATAGAACCACGGTTGTACTTGCCCAAGAACCAGCCCCACCACACATAACCCACACTCATGCAGATTGTACCCCTACCCAGTTGGACAGAGAACCAGCTACACCCCTTCTAACCCCAACCCCAGCAGATAGACACCCAGTTCCCGTTGACACAGCACCGTCTCCACCACAGAGCACCCAAACACGAGCAGTTAGTAAGGCAACTGCAGTGCCCAAATCACGAGGACCACCACTCCGAACCCGAAGTCAACGCTTAAAGCAGAAGAAGAATTGTTCTCAGGTCAGGTTCCGTAGCTATGGTTCATACTACTTTGCTCTTGCATCACTGTATTTACTAATACCAACCAATTTCAAATTTGAAGGATGCAATTGAAACTCCAGTGGCGCAACAGGTATGTTTTAAACCTGTTTCTTCAACGTGTTTGGCTGTTTGCTGTTGTAACTTGCTCTATGTTGATTTCAGTTTCAATTGAATAAACAGTTATGTTCTCATGCCATGCACATTACAAGTGTTGTTATTGCTGTGTAGTTTCCCACACTTATATTCTGTCTATGCTGCTTTGTCTTAAATAGATATGATTCGAACTGTATCTATCTTGATTTGGCAACATAAACTAGAATGATATAGACCATACAGTGACCATACTACATAGATATATGTTTGTTTCATGATGTTATCCTGTCCACCTTACTACTGAACTGGTTTACCAAAATGAGTTTCACATACTACATTGTAAACCTGAGATGTGTTTGTTTGTTTCTCTTTTAGAACGCGGATAAAATATTGGAGAAGAGTACCCTGTTATGCAATGGTAAAGGAAGTAATGCAGATAAGGTTCAAGATAGTGAGACATCCCTGTTGGTCTCCAAGAAAGCTGATAAAAACTATATTGAAGACACTGAGACAACCCCAAAGTCATGTCTTGATGTAGTGTTCGAGTTACTGGATACCATTGCTGGCACCAGGTCTTCGAACTCGTTGCCTAAATCAGTTCGGCTTCTTGAGTCTCAACTTCAAGTTGAAATACATCAATCAGATGTTATGTGACAGGAAGTCGAAGGACTGGGGAAGTCCCTGCAGAATTTAGATGCATACTTTCTGGTGCAACAGCAAGCGCTGGAGGACTTAAGCGCCAAACAAGAGAAAGTTAATAAGCTTGCTAAGCATCTTGCCAGCATTATGGGTACCCAGGATATTGTTTCTTGAGCTCTTCTGAAGTGGTTTCAGTTTTGGACTTATTTTGCTGCGGCGTTTATATGCTGCTGTGTTCCCTATATTTGCACTGGTGACGAACTTTGATGCCCATTGGATGTAATATGTGTAATAGCCGTGATAGCCTAGTGTAAGTTGCTTGCTTATTTATTTCCTTGTTGTCTTGTTTATTTGTTTGCTTGTAGTCAGTGCAGTTCTTTTTCTGCGGTTTGCTAGTGGCAGCAATAACCTATTTTTTAAAACTAGGCCACAATAACCATGGGATAATATTTACTGTAGTGACACTGGACCTACGGGCCGTAGAAACAGTGGGCCTTCTACGGGCCGTATAAACAGTGGGCCTTCTACGGGCCGTAGAAACAGTGGGCCTTCTACGGGCCGTAGAAACAATGGGCCTTCTACGGGCCGTATCATCATTGGGCCTTATATGGGCCGTATGATCGATTGGCCAAACATGGGCCAAACAGACCGCATTCTGGCCGTAAACGGGCTAGAGTTGGAATCGTTCATTCAAGGGCCGACCATAACAGGCCATCGTTAATAGGCTGTATTTGATGACACTATGAAAATGGCCCAACGTATTAACGGACCACAAATGGGCCAACTGTAACCACGGGCTCAATATGGCCCACAAGCAGAAAATGACAGTAACGGGCCGTAAGTAAACGAATGTTGGAAATGAGCCCAAGAATAAATGGGCTCTGAGAAGGCCGAAAGATAACATGGGCTAGAAACGGCCCAATGGAATAACGGGTCGTTAATGGGTATAAAGTGACACACTGTTCTATACGGGCCAGTTTCACCACAGACCGTTAATGGGTGTAAAGTGATACAATGTTCATTACGGGCCAGTTTCACCACGGGTCGTTAATAGGACAAGAGTTACATAGGGCCTCATATGGGCCGAAAGGCATCATGGGCCATATATGGGCCAGAAGTGAAAACGGGCTGGAATCATATTGGATGGCCCAGATGACGCTACTGGGCCTACTTCGAATAGAGCCTAACAGGCCTTGGGTTAGCGGGCTGTAAATGGGCTATATGCGAACATGCCGTTAACAGGCTTTCCATGGGCCGGCCCGCCACCTTTTGACCAAGTCAAACGGGCCGGCCTTTTCACAGCAATGGGCCTCTGTTGGGCCGTGCCACATGTCGATGTATCATAGGCGCCTTCTGTCCAATGAGTGGATGACATCTCTCCCAGCGATGTGCCGACACGTGTTTTCTCCAGCCAATGATGATTTTACACGTGGAAAATCCCCATTGGTCGGGGCTGTTAATGGGTTATCGGATCCAAAACCCGACCCGATAGCTTAACGGCGTTCCGTTACGGTGGATGCCACGTGTCGGTCACCCTTGACGAAAGCACTTCTGTGACGCGCGATTTATTGTCATAGAAGTGGACACTTCCGTGATGATAATCTTGGTAATGTCATGTAACACTTCTACGGCAGCACAAGTATGACTATCTCGATTCTGTCATAAATTTGTCATGGATGTACATGCATGATAAAAAACGCGACCTACTGTGACAAACACGTATCATCACAGAAGTGTATTTTTTTGTAGTTTTAGGAGCTTCTTCAAATGCATCAATCTCCTCTTGAAGCTTATCCTTGCCTTTTTAATTGTGGTCTTGTGGTGGAAGATCATCTTGAGCGTGTGTCCCTTCGAAGGAAGTAGGATCATACTTCTCTTGTTGAGGAACAAACTTCGTCTTGGGGTATTGATCTTCTTCCCACTCAACTCCATTGGCATTGAACTTTCGTTCAAAACCAACACCTTGGTTCTTCCGGTGCCTTCCTTGCTTGCGTACAATTTTCTCAAATTGCTTACTCCTGGCAAGGCTCTTGTAAACACCTTTCTCTATAATTCCCTTCAATAAGCTATTTTCTTGCTCAAGTGTAACTTGGCTAAGAGAAACATTAGTGGAATCAAGAGAACTACAAGAAGCAACAACATTGGATTTTGGATGATTATTTTTACTACTAGAGGAAGAATCCTTCTTGTTCTTGTTACTAGACTTGACTTGAGGTATGTTAGTAGATAAGAGTAAATGCTTGGCAATGTAAGAAGAACTTTTCTTATGAAGATCATCATTGATTGCTTTTAAGAACTCATGCTCTTTCTCAAGGTTGAGTTTTTCAAATTGTAACTTCTCACGAGTCCTTAAAAGTTCTCGATGGTCTTCTAAGATAGTTTCATGAGCTAACTTAAGAGTGTTTAGTTCTTTACTTAGAAGCTCAATCTTCTCCTTATCATTGTCATTTGTTTTATCTTGATTAGCATTATTAATTGACATTTCATCATAGTATTCATCACTAGAGTTGTCAAGAAGTAAATCATCATCACCTAGCAAGTCATCTTCATCACTATTGAAATCAACATACTCGGGGTGTGATACCTTTGGGCCTTTAGCCATGAAGCATCTTCCAAGTCCTTCATTTGGTGAATCAAATATGTCGTAGGAGTTGGTTGACACAAGTGCTAGACCGACAACACCTTAATCTTGAGTATATTCGGAGTCGGAGTGATAGCTTCTCTCGGAGTGATTGTCGGAGTCGGAGCCGATACCCATTCACCAACATGAGCTTGATGTCTTAGTTTTGTGTAGCTCCTTGATGACTTGTCCTTCCTTTCCGAATCCTTGCTTCTCCGAGATGTTCTTCGTTCATAACGATCATCTCTACTCCTTCTCTCTCTTAGTGGTGATTCCTCTCTTCTGCTTCTCCTCTTAGGTGATTCTTCTCTTCTTTTGTAGGGTGCCGTAGACTCATTGGAATAGTGCTCGGGTCTTCCACAATTGTAACAATTTCGCTCTCGACTAGAAGATCTTTTGTCATTGTAGGACCTTAGCTTGGAGCTTCTCTCTTTGCTTCTAATCTTGTAAAATTTGTTGAAGTTCTTCACCATTAGGCTCAATTCTTCATTGAAGGTTTGTTTCTCACTTGATGATGTGGGGGCTTCACATGAGACTTTGTAAGCACCACTTGACTTGTTGTGGAGCTCCTCCTTATCCTTGAGTGACATATCATGAGCAACAATTCTTCCAATGACTTCCGTTGGCTTGAGATCTTTGTAATTGGGAATCATTTGGATCAATGTGCACACGGTATCATACCTTCCGTCCAAAGCTCTTAGGATCTTCTTGATGATGAATCTGTCGGTCATCTCTTCACTTCCTAAGCCAGCAATCTCATTTGTGATAAGAGCAAGCCTAGAGTACATTTCAGCGACACCTTCACCATCCTTCATTTTGAACTTGTCAAGCTGACTTTGAAGCACATCCAACTTGGATTCCTTGACGGAGTCGGTACCTTCATGCATATCAATCTAAGTATCCCAAATTTCCTTTGCATTCTCAAGACGGCTGATTTTGTTGAATTCTTCGGGGCACAATCCGTTGAAGAGGATATCACAAGCTTGAGCGTTGTATTGCAGCATCTTCAACTCTTCCGCGCTAGCTTCACAGTTCGGTTCTCTCCCATCAAAGAATTCACCTTGCAAGCCAATACACACAATAGCCCAAACGGCGGGGTTATGTCCAAGAATATGCATTTTCATCTTATGCTTCCAACTAGCAAAATTAGTACCATCTAAGTAAGGACCTCTACGGTGATAGTTTCCCTCGCTAGACGCCATACTCTCCTAGGTTGTGAAACCAAGGCTATGACTACCAAAATCTATGGAAATCAAAGCAAATGGAGACCAAAGCTCTGATACCACTTGTAGGATCGAAAGTATGTCTAGAGGGGGGGTGATTAGACCACTTGACCAAATAAAAACTTATCCTTTTCCCAATTTTAGTCTTTGTCAGATTTTAGCTATCTTAGCACAAGTCAAGCAATCTCAACACAATTCAAGCAACCATGCAAAGAGTATATGAGTAGGGGAAAGTAAAGCATGCAACTTGCAAGAATGTAAAGGGAAGGGTTTGGAGAATTCAAACACAATTGGAGACACGGATGTTTTTGTCGTGGTTCCGATAGGTGGTGCTATCGTACATCCACGTTGATGGAGACTTCAACCCATGAAGGGTAACGGTTGCGCGAGTCCACGGAGGGCTCCACCCACGAAGGGTCCACGAAGAAGCAACCTTGTCTATCCCACCATGGCCGTCGCCCACGAAGGAATTGCCTCACTAGCGGTAGATCTTCACGAAGTAGGTGATGTCCTTGCCCTTACAAACTCCTTGGTTCAACTCCACAATCTTGTCGG
The DNA here is from genome assembly GCF_018294505.1 of Triticum aestivum. Classification (NCBI taxonomy): domain Eukaryota; kingdom Viridiplantae; phylum Streptophyta; class Magnoliopsida; order Poales; family Poaceae; genus Triticum; species Triticum aestivum. Next base: position 267,732,618 of record NC_057798.1, on the reverse strand, counting down.
AGGCTCCCAAGTGACACCTAGCCAATCTAGGAGACACCACTCTCCAAGAAGTAACAAATGGTGTGTTGATGATGAACTCCTTGCTCTTGTGCTTCAAATGATAGTATCCCCAACACTCAACTCTCTCTCACAGGATTTGGATTTGGTGGAAAGAATATTTGAGTGGAAAGCAACTTGGGGAAGGCTAGAGATCAAGATTCATATGGTAGGAATGGAATATCTTGGTCTCAACACATCAGTAGGTGGTTCTCTCTCAGAAAATGTATGCTGGAAGTGTAGGTTCGTTCTGATGGCTCTCTCCATGAATGAAGAGGAGATGGAGGGATATATATAGCCTCCACACAAAATCTAACCGTTACACACAACTTGCCAAACTCGCTGGGACCGAATTGAGAAACTCGGTCGGGCCGATTCACCAAATCTAGTGACCGTTAGGATTTTCGGTGGGACCAACATGCAACTCTGTAGGACCGATATGGTTTGGGTTAGGGCATAACGTAATCTCGGTGAGACCGATTACACAAACTCGGTGGGACCGATTTTGGTAATAAGCTAACCAGAGAGTTGGTTAGGTAAACTCGGTGGGACCGGGTCGCTCATTTCGGTGAGATCAAAATGTTACGAAAAGGAAACAGAGAGTTTACATTGCAATCTCGGTGGGACCGATCGCCCATCTCGGTGGTGCTGAAACATTATGAAGGAAAACAGAGAGATTACCATCCCATCGGTGAGACCGAGACCCCTATCGGTGAGACCGATTTGCATAGGGTTTGTGGCAGTGGCTATGACATCTGAACTCGGTGGCGCCGGATAGAAAGAATCGGTGGGGCTGAGTTTGACTTTTGGTTTAGGTCATATGTGGATGTGAGAAAGTAGGTGAGGGCTTTGGAGCATATCACTAAGCATCTTGAGCAAGTAAGCCATTAAGCAACACCTCATCCCTCCTTGATAGTATTGGCTTTTCCTATAGACTCAATGTGATCTTGGATCACTAAAATATAAAATGTAGAGTCTTGAGCTTTAAGCTTGAGCCAATCCTTTTGTCCTTAGCATTTTGAGGGGTCCACTTTTCTCATCCATGCCATGCCAATCATTGAGCTTTCCTGAAATATTCATCTTGAAATAGCATTAGCTCAACGAGCTATATGTTGTTAGGAATTACCAAAACCACCTAGGGATAGTTGCACTTTCACGCGGATAGCAGTCGGTTGGCCGAGTCCCTCATGATCGCAGCTGAGAAGTGGCTCCTTGACCGGGTGGTGGCGATGGCAGGCAAGAAGCCGGAAATGTCACCCATTCTCAAGGAGTCAGAAGTTGAGGGCTCGTTCAAGACGGCCAAGGAAACAAAGAAGATACCCTTGGACCCAGAGCACCCGGAGAGGCACGCTATCATAGGTGCAAACCTTGACAGCAAATACGAAAGCAAGCTCGTCGATTTCCTTTGTGAGAATCGGGACATCTTCGCATGGTCTCCCAAAGACATGCCGGGTATTCTGACGGATTTCGCCGAGCACAAGTTACATGTCTGACCTGACGCCAAGCGGGTCAGGCAGCCCTTGTGCCGCCTGTCAGAAGAGAAGAGAAGAGTTGTTAGAGAAGACATAGCCCGGCTTCTAGCAGCCGGATTCATCATGGAAGTGTTCTTTCCAGAGTGGCTGGCCAACCCAATCCTGGTGTTGAAGAAGAATAAGCAGTGGCGTATGTGTATTGACTATACTAGCCTCAACAAAGCTTGCCCCAAATATTCCTTTGCTCTACCAAGAATTGACCAAGTGATACACTCCACAGCCGGATGCGAGCTGTTGAGTTTCTTGGATGCATACTCAGGGTACCATCAGATAAAGCTGAACCCGGCCGACAGGCTGAAGACCGCCTTCATCACACCATTTGGAGCCTTCTGCTACCTGACAATGATGTTCGGCTTGCGAAATGCGGGCGCCACGTTTCAGCGTTGCATGCAGAAGAGTCTCCTCAAGCAACTCAGCAGAAATGCTGATGTTTATGTGGATGATGTGGTGGTGAAGATGGAGAAGCATGGCACGCTGCTAGAAGACCTCAAGGAAACCTTTGAGAACTTGCGCTGATTCCAGATCAAGCTCAACCCGGAGAAATGTGTCTTTGGAGTACCAGCCGGTCAGCTTCTCGGCTTCTTGGTCTCAGAGCGCGGCATAGAGTGCAACCCTGTGAAGATCAAGGCCATTAAGAAGATGGAGGTGCCAACCCGACTGCTGGGCATGCAGAAATTCACCGGCTGCTTGGCATCAATCAGTCGTTTCATCAGTCGGCTGGGTGAGAAGGCTCTTCCCCTGTACCAGCTCATGAAGAAGACCACATTTTTCGAGTGGAACGACAAGGCGGACGAAGCCTTTCTCCAACTCAAGAAGATGTTGACAACCCCGCCTATCTTGGCGGCTTTGACTGAGAAAGAGCCCATGCTCCTCTACATCGCCGCTACCAGTCGGGTTGTCAGCACAGTCATAGTGGTAGAACGCAAGGAGGAGGGCAGAGCATTGCCGGTCCAGAGACCGGTATATTACTTGAGTGAAGTACTGTCTGCCTCCAAGCAAAACTACCCACATTATCAGAAGATGTGCTATGGTGTGAACTTTGCCGCCAAGAAGCTGAAGCCTTACTTTCAAGAGCACCCAATAATTGTCGTCTGCACGGCTCCGCTTGCTGAGATCATTGGAAGCCGAGATGCTTCTGGCCGAGTGGCCAGGTGGGCAATTGATCTGGCCCCTTACACCACCTACTATCAGCCTCGCACCGCCATCAAGTCACATGTGCAGGCCGACTTCCTCGTCGACTGGGCCGCGACCCAATACTTACCGCCAGCGCTACACTCCACCCACTGGCGGATGCATTTTGATGGTTCCAAAATGCGCACCGGTTTGGGAGCCGGCATCGTCCTCACCTCTCCCAAAGGCGACAAGCCCAAATATGTGCTGCAAGTCCATTTTGCCGCCTCCAACAACGTAGCAGAATACGAGGCACTCATACACGGACTCTGGCTTACCAAGGAACTCGGCATTCGCCGTATCCTGTGCTATGGTGACTCCGACTTGGTGGTCCAACAGTCGTCAGGCGACTGGGACGCCAAGGACGCGAATATGGCAAGCAACCGCTTCCTCGTGCAGTAGCTCAGTGGATACTTTGACGGATGTGAGTTCCTCCATGTGCCGAGAAATGATAATGAGCAAGCGGATGCCTTGGCACGGATCAGCTCCACCCGACATGCGATACCAGCTGGCGTCACCTTGCAGCGCCTCCTCAAGCCGTCTGTCAAGCCATCTCCAGAGTCCGACTCCATCTTCATGCCGGCCCCTCCTGAAGCAGTCAGATCTGACTTGAGGATACCAGAAGCCGGCGCAGGGACTTCGGTAGGCAGCCCAGGGACTGCAGCCGTCGCACCCGGCCCGGGGACTCCAGAGCCCGGCCCGGGGACTGCAGCAGTCGGCCCGAGGACTCCTTCAAGACAGCAGGCGGCAGCTGACTCCAACCCGCCGCCTCCCGGCCCAACCACCCTTGTACAAGTTGATGTCGTGGCAGTCAGAGAGATAGCAGCACCATCATGGGCCCAACCCATCCTCAACTTCCTGGTGAACAAAGAGCTGCCGGCCTACGAGACTCTGGCCCGGCACTGCAACGGCGGGCAGTAGCATACACCATAGTCAACAAAGAACTAGTTCGGCGCAGTGTCACTGGCGTGTACCAGCGCTGCGTGGAGCCCGACCAAGGTCAAGCAATCCTGAGAGATATTCACCAAGGCGAATGTGGTCACCACGTGGCCTCAAGATCACTTGTGGCCAAAGCTTTCGCCATGGTTTCTCCTTGCCGACTGCTCTAGAAGAAGCCAAAAAATTGGTCCAGAAGTGCCAGGGGTGTCAGAGATTCCACTCCAAGCTACACTTGCCAGCTTCTGCACTCAAGACCATTCCCATTGCTTGGCCCTTTGCTGTTTGGGGTTTGGATATGGTGAGACCATTCAAGACGGCTCGTGGCGGCATGACTCATCTGCTTGTCGCTGTGGACAAGTTCACCAAGTGGATAGAGGCAAAGCCAATCAAGAAACTGAATGGGCCAACTGCTGTGACTTTAATCACCGACATCACCACTCGGTATGGCATACCACATAGCATCATCACCGATAACGGCACAAACTTTTCCAAAGGAGCCTTGGCTCGTTTCTGCGCGACTCAAGGCATCCGACTAGACTTAGCGTCCGTTGCCCATCCGCAGTCAAACGGCTAGGTTGAGCGAGCAAAGGGCCTCATCTTGTCCGGCATCAAGCCCCGACTGGTCGAGCCTCTAGAGCGTTCGGTCGGCTGCTGGCTCAATGAGCTGCCGGCCGTCCTATGGAACTTGCGCACAACTCCGAACAAGTCGATCGACTTCACGCCCTTCTTCCTCGTCTATGGTGCTGAAGCCGTCATCCCGACAGACATCGAGTTCGACTCCCCGCGAGTCACCATGTACACCGAGGCGGACGCCAAGGAGGCCCGAGAAGGCGGCGTCGACCTGCTGGAGGAGGGCCGGCTGCTGGCACTTAGCTGGTCCACCATCTACCAGCAGAGTCTACGCCGATACTACAACCGCAAGGTGAAGCCAAGATCCTTCCAAGAGGGAGACCTTGTGCTCCGGCTGATCCAGCGAAAGCCGGCCAGCACAAGCTCTCGGCACCTTGGGAAGGCCCTTTCATCATCAGCAAGGTGCTGGGCAACGACTCCTACTATCTGATCGATGCCCAGAAGCCCAGAGCGCGCAAAACAGATGATTCAGGCAAGGAGACGGAGAGGCCGTGGAATGCAAACCTCCTCCGGAGATTTTACAGTTGAAAGCAGTATGTATCACGCTACCTTTTGTATTATGTACGAAGACTCCGGGTCCCCCGAGAAGAACTCGGGGACTACCCTCCTTTTATGTATATGATAAGTGTTATTCCTATGAGTATGCATTGTTTTATTATTTCCGCCTGGCACCGGGTTCGACCAGTCGACCCGGAGGTTTGCCGCCTTCTACTATATGCCACCTCCTGCAGCCGGACAAGTAATGTGTTGGCACCTAAAGCTTCCTCTGTCAGAAGCCGCTGCTCGCGGAGCGACTAAATGGCGGGCAGGGGTTGCAACATAGTGCCCACATGATAAATGGCTAAGGAAAAACACATATAGTTGAGGTCGGCACCACACCTGTTCGGCCGGCTGCCGAGCTGCCGGCCGGCCGGCTTCTGTTTCACTTTCCAAAAACTCCAAACGGCTAAGTACTTGCCCTCCCGCAAATAGCTAAGTACTCAAACTAGCCGCAGTCCGCAGAGCGGCTGCTTGGCTGGCAAGAGGATAGCTAAGGGAGGGTGGCAAAGGGAAAAGCAAGGAGTATAAAGCAAGAAAAGATAGAAGTCGGCAAAGCAAAACATAAATTGCGATAAGATATTTACATAGATAAAGGCCTATCGGCCGGCATTCAACAAAGTTTGATATACACCCCACGGGTGGAAGTATGCGAATTTAATCAAGATGTCCAGACTAGCAAGCAGGGAAAGAAAAAGATAAAGCATCCTAAGGAGACGCAGAAGATTCCGGCTGGGCGCTGGGGTCGACGGTGCCAGTTGGCGCGGCAGGCGGCTCCGGCTGGACGATGGAGTCAGCTGTGCTGGTTGGTGCAGCAGGCGGCTTCGGTCGGTTGATGGAGTCAGTTGTGCCGGTTGGTGCAGCAGGCGGCCCCGGTTGGGCGCTGGGATCGGCAGCACCACTCGGGACGGCGGAGGGCTGGATGACAGAGTCAGTGGCTTTCGTCGAAGGAATGGGCGGCTGGTCGATCACCGCTTGGCCGCCGCCAGCAGCAGTCGGTGCTTTGGAGCGCGGATCGTTCCTTGAGGCCCGGTCAGGTTGGGGCTGACCATCCGCCCCAACCTCCGGCATGTCGTCGTTGCTCTCCTCCTCCTCCTCCCCCTCCTTCCCTTCATCGCTGGAGTCGATGACTTCAGCCGAGTCCTCGCTGTCCTCCGGGTTCAGCCTGAGCCACTCCTGTGGCGCCTCGGCACCTTCCTCGACTACCTCCGGGACGAAGATGCTGGTGTCAGTGAAGTCGGCGATCGCCGCCGCCCTGTTGATAAGCTCAGCTTCCACCGCCACCAGCTCCTCCTGCGCCTCCAGCCGGAACATGGCCAACTGGGCTAGATCTAGCCTAGGATACCATGCCTTGACGAACTCCAGGGCCCGGCGCGCTCCTGCCCGGGCTGTAGAGCCTTTCCAGGCCTCTAGGTGGCTGGCCGCCACCTCCAGCCAGTCGGCAGTCCGACTTGGGGTGCGCAGAGCTGGCAAGCCTGGCTAGAGGGCGGAAATCGCCTGGGCCCCGACACGCTGAAGACGGTGCAGCATTTGATGGGCGGGCCGAAGACGGGCCTGGATGCTGAGGAATTGCACATTGAGGGTCCGAGGGGCGTCAGCGGCAATCTGCACGCCTTCTGCCCTCCGCTCCTCACGCTGGGCCTCAATGATCTGGTTCACGGCTTTGGAGTGGCCCGGGAAGAAGTCTGCTTGGACAGAAGGCAAGAAAAGCCAAAGTTAGAAACTAACAGTCGGCCTAGATAAGGGCCGGCAGCTCAAGACAAGAAACAATGAGAATAAAGCTCACCATTGACCAAGTCTTCGATGCTGCTGAAGTAGGCCGTCATCTGTGCCTCCATGTCGGCCTAGGCGGAGCGCTCGATTTCAAACTCGGCGAGGAGGTCGGTCTCCTTCGCCATCGCCTCCCGCTGGGCCGTCTTGAGGGCCTCCGCCTGCTCGGCAAGCTGAGTCACCAGCTGGTCTCGCTCCTCGGCCATCTTGCTGCACTCCGCCTCCTTGCCGCGCAGGGCGGTGTTGGCTTCGCCCAGCTGCTACTGCAAGGCGGCGTTGGCCTCTGTAAAAAGGAAAGAAGAAAGAGCATCAGTCAAAAAGCAAAGAGGGATGCAGTTGTCGGGGAGATCCGGCCCGACTGCTCAGCAGTCGGCCCGAATCTCGGGGACTACAGCCCACGGGTGTGCCATCGCGCCCCCGTAGAGAAGAAGCAGCTAGCAAAGATAAAGTCACTAGGAAGATTCGGCCTGACTGCTCAGCAGTCGGCCCGAACCTCGGGGACTACAGCCCGCTGGTGCGCCAGCGCGCCCCCGCGAAGAAAGGAAATCGGGGCTTACTCCGGCTCTCGGACAGATGGGCGGTCTGCGTCTCTAGCTCCCGGACCCTGGAGTTGAAGGTGACCACGCAAAGATTGTGGTAGTCCTGCAGAAGGAATATCAGATGAAGTCAGCATTTGACACTTGCAAGTTAAAGTTCCGGACCGCCTACTCAGCAGCCGGCCCGAAACTTGGGGACTACACCCAGTGGGTGCACTTGCACGCCCCCACGAAGAAAGCAAGAAGATCGAAAAATAAAGAGAAGAAAAGAAAACTTACGTGGATGGCTGCCCGTGACTCGAGGAATGCCTCGTTGCAGTGCTTGAGGGCTTCGGCTTCGGCCCGGAGCTTGGCCTGGACATCAAGGGATGCCTGGGCCAGGGCGCCCGTCCCACCTCCTGGTACCCAGCCAGCGGGCGTGGCGCTGGTCGCTTCGGTATCGGGGACCGACGAGTTTGCGGCACCGGATTCTAGTGGCCGCGGCGCCATGGCCGCCTTCGCAAAACGGCGGCGTGCAGGTATGCGGACCTCTGGAGTCAGCTCCGTCACCACCACATCCCGACTGGTGGCACCAGCGGCGCCGCCGACTGCTCGTCCTGCGTTCCGCTAGTCGATGGCGGCGGCTGTTGGAAATATGCCCTAGAGGCAATAATAAAAGGATTATTATTATATTTCCTTATTCATGGTAATTGTCTTTATTCATGCTATAACTATATTATCCGGAAATCGTAATACACGTGTGAATACATAGACCATAATATGTCCCTAGTAAGCCTCTAGTTGACTAGCTCGTTGATCAACAGATAGTCATGGTTTCCTGACTATGGACATTAGATGTCGTTGATAACGGGATCACATCATTAGGAGAATGATGTGATGGACAAGACCCAATCCTAAGCATAGCACAAGATCGTGTAGTTCGTTTTGCTAGAGCTTTTCCAATGTCAAGTGTCTTTTCCTTAGACCATGAGATCGTGTAACTCCCGGATACCGTAGGAGTGCTTTGGGTGTACCAAATGTCACAACGTAACTGGGTGACTATAAAGGTGCACTACAGGTATCTCCGAAAGTGTCTGTTGGGTTGACACGGATCGAGACTGGGATTTGTCACTCCGTATGACGGAGAGGTATCTCTGGGCCCACTCGGTAATGCATCATCATAATGATCTCAAAGTGACCAAGTGTTTGGTCACGGGATCAAGCATTACGGTACGAGTAAAGTGACTTGCCGGTAACGAGACTGAACGAGGTATTGGGATACCGACGATCGAGTCTCGGGCAAGTAACATACCGATTGACAAAGGGAATTGTATACGGGGTTGATTGAATCCTCGACATTGTGGTTCATCCGATGACATCATCGTGGAACATGTGGGAGCCAACATGGGTATCCAGATCCCGCTGTTGGTTATTGGCCGGAGAGCTGTCTAGGTCATGTCTGCATGATTCCCGAACCCGTAAGGTCTACACACTTAAGGTTTGGTGACGCTAGGGTTATTAGGAAGACTTGTATGTGATTAACAAATGTTGTTCGGAGTCCCAGATGAGATCCTGGACATCACGAGGAGTTCTGGAATAGTCCGGAGGTGAAGATTTATATATAGGAAGTGTTGTTTCGGCCATCGGGAAAGTTTCGGGGTCACCCGGTATTGTACCGGGACCACCGGAAGGGTCCCAGGGGTCCACCGGGTGGGGCCACCTATCCTGGAGGGCCCCGTGGGCTGAAGTGGGAGGGAAACCAGCCCCTAGTGGGCTGGTGCACCCCCCTTGGGCCCCCTGCGCCTAGGGTTGGAAACCCTAGGGTGGGGTGCGCCCCACTTGCCTTGGGGGGCACTCCACCCCCCTGGCCGCTGCCCCTTGGGAGATTCCCATCTCCAAGGCCGGCGCCTCCCCTGGGGGCCTATATAAAGGAGGTGGGGAGGGAGGGCAGGCACCCCTGAGTCTTAGCGCCTCCCTCCCCCTGCTACACCTCTTCCTCCTCCCCCAGTTGCTTGGCGAAGCCCTGCCGGAGTACTGCATCTCCACCACCACCACGCCGTCGTGCTGCTGCTGAAGCCTTCTTCCTCAACCTCTCCTTCCCCCTTGCTGGATCAAGAAGGAGGAGACGTCATCTGCTTCGTATGTGTGTTGAACGCGGAGGTGCTGTCCGTTCAGCACTTGGTCATCGATGATTTGGATCACGGCGAGTACGACTCCATCATCCCCGTTCTCTTGAACGCATCCGCTCATGATCTACAAGGGTATGTAGATGCACTCCTATCACTCGTTGCTTAGATGAACTCATAGATGGATCTTGGTGAAACCGTAGGAAAAATTTTAATTTTCTGCAACGTTCCCCAACAGTGGCATCATGAGCTAGGTCTATGCGTAGTTCTCTATTGCACGAGTAGAACACAATTTTGTTGTGGGCGTAGATGTTGTCAACTTTCTTGCCACTACTTGTCTTATTTTGCTTCAGCGGTATTGTGGGATGAAGCAGCCTAGACCGACCTTACACGTACGCTTACATGAGACAGGTTCCACCGACTGACATGCACAAGTTGCATAAGGTGGCTAGCGGGTGTCTGTCTCTCCCACTTTAGTTGGAGCGGATTTGACGAAAAGGGTCCTTATGAAGGGTAAATAGAAGTTGACAAATCACGTTGTGGCTTTTTTGTAGGTAAGAAAACGTTCTTGCTAGAACCCTATTGCAGCCACGTAAAAGATGCAACAACAATTAGAGGACGTCTAACTTGTTTTTGCAGCAATTGCCTTGTGATGTGATATGGCCAAAAGTTGTGATGAATGATGAATGATATATTGTGATGTATGAGATCATGTTCTTGTAATAGGAATCACGACTTGCATGTCGATGAGTATGACAACCGGCAGGAGCCATAGGAGTTGTCTTTATTTTTTGTATGACCTGCGTGTCATTGAAGAACGCCATGTAAATTACTTTACTTTATTGCTAAACACGTTAGCCATAGAAGTAGAAGTAGTCGTTGGCGTGACAACTTCTTGAAGACACGATGATGGAGATCATGATGATGGAGATCATGGTGTCATGCTGGTGACGAAGATGATCATGGAGCCCCGGAGATGGAGATCAAAGGAGCTATATGATATTGGCCATATCATGTCACTACTATATAATTGCATGTGATGTTTATTATGTTTATGCATCTTGTTTACTTCGAACGACGGTAGTAATTAAGATGATGCCTTATAACAATTTCAAGAAAGTGTTCTCCCCTAACTGTGCGCCGTTGCTAAAGTTCGTCGTTTCGAAGCACCACGTGATGATCGGGTGTGATAGATTCTTACGTTCACATACAACGGGTGTAAGACAGTTTTACACATGCAAAAACACTTAGGGTTGACTTGACGAGCCTAGCATGTACATACATGGCCTCGAAACACAGAGACCGAAAGGTCGAACATGAGTCGTATGGAAGATACGATCAACATGGAGATGTTCACCGATGATGACTAGTCCGTCTCACGTGATGATCGGACACGACCTAGTCGACTCGGATCGTGTAACACTTAGATGACAAGAGGGATGTCTAATCTGAGTGGGAGTTCATTGAAATAATTTGATTAGATGAACTTAATTATCATGAACTTAGTCTAAAACCTTTGCAAATATGTCTTGTAGATCAAATGGCCAACGCTCATGTCAACATGAACTTCAATGCGTCCCTAGAGAAAACCAAGCTGAAAGATGATGGCAGCAACTATACAGACTGGGTCCGGAACCTGAGGATCATCCTCATAGCTGCCAAGAAAGCATATGTCCTAGATGGACCGCTAGGTGAAGCACCCATCCCAGAGAACCAAGACGTTATGAACGCTTGGTAGTCACGTGCTGATTATTACTCCCTCGTTCAGTGTGGCATGCTTTACAGCCTAGAACCGGGGGTCCAAAAGCGTTTTGAGCAACATGGAGCATATGAGATGTTCGAGGAGCTGAAAATGGTTTTCCAAGCTCATGCCCGAGTCGAGAGATATGAAGTCTCCGACAAGTTCTATAGTTGTAAGATGGAGGAAAATAGTTCTGTCAGTGAGCACATACTCAAAATGTTTGGGTTGCACAACCGCCTGTCCCAACTGGACATTGACCTCCCGGACGAGGCGGTCATTGACAGAATCCTTCAGTCACTCCCACCGAGCTACAAGAGCTTTGTGATGAACTATAACATGCACGGGATGGTGAAAACTATTCCTGAAGTATTTTCAATGCTGAAGTCGGCAGAGGTAGAAATCAAGAAAGAACATCAAGTGTTGATGGTCAATAAAACCACCAAGTTCAAGAAGGGCAAGGGTAAGAAGAACTTCAAGAAGGACGGCAAGGATGTTGCCGCGCCCGGTAAACCAGTTGCCGGGAAGAAGTCAAAGAATGGACCCAAGCCTGAGACTGAGTGCTTTTATTGCAAGGGGAAGGGTCACTGGAAGCGGAACTGCCCCAAATACTTAGCGGACAAGAAGGCCGGCAACACTAAAGGTATATGTGATATACATGTAATTGATGTGTACCTTACCAGTACTCGTAGTACCTCCTGGGTATTTGATACCTGTGTCGTTGCTCACATTTGTAGCTCACAGCAGGAGCTGCGGAATAAGCGGAGACTGGCGAAGGACGAGGTGACGATGCACGTCGGGAATGGTTCCAAGGTCGATGTGATCGCCGTCGGCACGCTACCTCTACATTTACCTACGGGATTAGTTTTAAACCTTAATAATTGTTATTTAGTGCCAAGTTTGAGCATGAACATTATATCTGGATCTCGTTTGATACGAGATGGCTACTCATTTAAATCCGAGAATAATGGTTGTTCTATTTATATGAGAGATATGTTTTATGGTCATGCCCCGATGGTCAATGGTTTATTCTTAATGAATCTCAAGCGTAATGTTACACATATTCATAGTGTGAATACCAAAAGATGTAAAGTTGATAACGATAGTCCCACACACTTGTGGCACTGCCGCCTTGCTCACATTGGTGTCAAGCGCATGAAGAAGCTCCATGCTGATGGACTTTTAGAGTCTCTAGATTATGAATCATTTGACACATGCGAACCATGCCTCATGGGCAAAATGACCAAGACTCCGTTCTCCGGAACAATGGAGCGAGCAACCAACTTATTAGAAATTATACATACCGATGTGTGCGGTCCAATGAGCGTTGAGGCTCGCGGAGGATATCGTTATGTTCTCACTCTCACTGATGACTTGAGTAGATATGCGTATGTCTACTTAATGAAACACAAGTCTGAGACCTTTGAAAAGTCCAAGGAATTTCAGAATGAGGTAGAGAATCAACGTGACCGAAAGATAAAGTTCCTACGATCAGATCGTGGAGGAGAATATTTAAGTCATGAATTTGGTACGCACTTAAGGAAATGTGGAATCGTTTCACAACTCACGCCGCCTGGAACACCTCGGCGTAACGGTGTGTCCGAATGTCGTAATCGCACTCTATTGGATATGGTGCGCTCTATGATGTCTCTTACCGATTTACCGCTATCATTTTGGGGATACGCTCTAGAGACAGCTACATTCACGTTAAATAGGGCACCGTCTAAATCCGTTGAGACGACACCGTATGAATTATGGTTTGGGAAGAAACCTAAGTTGTCATTTCTAAAAGTTTGGGGATGCGATGCTTATGTCAAGAAACTTCAACCTGAAAAGCTCGAACCCAAGTCGGAAAAATGTGTCTTCATAGGATACCCTAAGGAAACCATTGGGTATACCTTCTACTTAAGATCCGAGGGCAAGATCTTTGTTTCCAAGAACGGATCCTTTCTGGAAAAAGAGTTTCTCTCGAAAGAAGTAAGTGGGAGGAAAGTAGAACTCGATGAAGTACTACCTCTTGAACAGGAAAGTAGTGCAGCTCAGGAAAATGTTCCTGTGAAGCCTACACCAACTGGAGAGGAAAATAATGATGATGATCAAGGTACTTCGGATCAAGTTGCTACTGAACTTCGTAGGTCCACAAGGACACGTTCCGCACCAGAGTGGTACGGAAACCCTGTCTTGGAAATCATGTTGTTAGACAATGGTGAACCTTCGAACTATGAAGAAGCGATGGCGGGCCCAGATTCCAACAAATGGCTTGAAGCCATGCGATCCGAGATAGAATCCATGTATGAAAACAAAGTATGGACTTTGACAGACTTGCCCGATGATCGGCGAGCGATAGAAAACAAATGGATCTTTAAGAAGAAGACGGACGGTAATGTTACCATTTATAAAGCTCGACTTGTCGCTAAGGGTTATCGACAAGTTCAAGGGGTTGACTACGATGAGACATTCTCTCCCGTACCGAAGCTGAAGTCCGTCAGAATCATGTTAGCAATTGCCGCATACTATGATTATGAGATATGGCAGATGGACGTCAAAACGGCATTCCTTAACGGACATCTTAAGGAAGAACTTTATATGATGTAGCCGGAAGGTTTTGTCGATCCTAAGAATGCTAACAAAGTATGCAAGCTCCAGCGATCCATTTATGGGCTGGTGCAAGCATCTCGGAGTTGGAACATTCGCTTTGATGCGATGATCAAAGCGTTTGGGTTTATGCAGACTTATGGAGAAGCCTGCGTTTACAACAAAGTGAGTGGGAGCTCTGTAGCATTTCTCATATTATATGTAGATGACATACTCTTGATGGGAAATGATATAGAACTTTTGGACAGCATTAAGGCCTACTTGAATAAGTGTTTTCCAGTGAAGGACCTTGGAGAAGCTGCTTACATATTAGGCATCAAGATCTATAGGGATAGATCGAGACGCCTCATAGGTCTTTCACAAAGCACATACCTTGATAATATTTTGAAGAAGTTCAAAATGGATCAGTCCAAGAAGGGGTTCTTGCCTGTATTGCAAGGTGTGAGATTGAGCTCGGTTCAATGCCCGACCACGGCAAAAGATAAAGAAGAGATGAGTGTCATCCCCTATGCTTCGGCCATAGGATCTATTATGTATGCCATGTTGTGTACCAGACCTGATGTAAACCTTGCCGTAAGTTTGGTAGGAAGGTACCAAAGTAATCCCGGCAAGGAACACTGGACAGCGGTCAAGAATATCCTGAAGTACCTGAAAAGGACAAAGGACATGTTTCTCGTTTATGGAAGTGACGAAGAGCTCGTCGTAAAGGGTTACGTTGATGCTAGCTTCGACACAGATCTGGATGACTCTAAGTCACAAAACGGATACGTGTATATGTTGAATGGTGGAGCAGTAAGCTGGTGCAGCTGCAAGCAGAGCATCGTGGCGGGATCTACATGTGAAGCGGAGTACATGGCAGCCTCGGAGGCAGCGCATGAAGCAATTTGGGTGAAGGAGTTCATCACCGACCTAGGAGTCATACCCAATGCGTCAGGGCCGATCAAACTCTTCTGTGACAACACTGGAGCTATTGCCCTTGCCAAGGAGCCCAGGTTTCACAAGAAGACCAGGCACATCAAGCGTCGTTTCAACTCCATCTGTGAAAATGTTCAAGATGGAGACATAGATATTTGCAAAGTACATACGGATCTGAATGTCGCAGATCCGTTGAGTAAACCTCTTTCGCGAGCAAAACATGATCAACACCAGAACTCTATGGGTGTTCGATTCATCACAATGTAACTAGATTATTGACTCTAGTGCAAGTGGGAGACTGTTGGAAATATGCCCTAGAGGCAATAATAAAAGGATTATTATTATATTTCCTTATTCATGGTAATTGTCTTTATTCATGCTATAACTGTATTATTCGGAAATTGTAATACACGTGTGAATACATAGACCATAATATGTCCCTAGTAAGCCTCTAGTTGACTAGCTCGTTGATCAACAGATAGTCATGGTTTCCTGACTATGGACATTAGATGTTGTTGATAACGGGATCACATCATTAGGAGAATGATGTGATGGACAAGACCCAATCCTAAGCATAGCACAAGATCGTGTAGTTCGTTTTGCTAGAGCTTTTCCAATGTCAAGTATCTTTTCCTTAGACCATGAGATCGTGTAACTCCCGGATACCGTAGGCGTGCTTTGGGTGTACCAAACGTCACAACGTAACTGGGTGACTATAAAGGTGCACTACAGGTATCTCCGAAAGTGTCTGTTGGGTTGACACGGATCGAGACTAGGATTTGTCACTCTGTATGACGGAGAGGTATCTCTGGGCCCACTCGGTAATGCATCATCATAATGAACTCAAAGTGACCAAGTGTTTGGTCACGGGATCATGCATTATGGTACGAGTAAAGTGACTTGCCGGTAACGAGACTGAACGAGGTATTGGGATACCGACGATCGAGTCTCGGGCAAGTAACATACCGATTGACAAAGGGAATTGTATACGGGGTTGATTGAATCCTCGACATCATGGTTCATCCGATGACATCATCGTGGAACATGTGGGAGCCAACATGGGTATCCAGATCCCGCTGTTGGTTATTGGCCGGAGAGCTGTCTCGGTCATGTCTGCACGATTCCCGAACCCGTAGGGTCTACACACTTAAGGTTCGGTGACGCTAGGGTTATTAGGAAGAATTGTATGTGATTACCGAATGTTGTTCGGAGTCCCGGATGAGATCCCGGACGTCACGAGGAGTTCCGGAATAGTCCGCGGGTGAAGATTTATATATAGGAAGTCTTGTTTCGGCCATCGGGAAAGTTTCGGGGTCACCCGGTATTGTACCGGGACCACCGGAAGGGTCCCGGGGGTCCACCGGGTGGGGCCACCTATCCCGGAGGGCCCCGTGGGCTGAAGTGGGAGGGGAACCAGCCCCTAGTGGGCTGGTGCGCCCCCTTGCCCCCCCTGCGCCTAGGGTTGGAAACCCTAGGGTGGGGGGCACTCCACCCACCTGGCCGCCACCCCTTGGGAGATTCCCACCTCCAGGGCCGGCGCCCCCCTGGGGGCCTATATAAAGCAGGTGGCAAGGGAGGGCAGGCACCCTCGAGTCTTGGCGCCTCCCTCCCCCTGCTACACCTCTTCCTCCTCCCGCAGTTGCTTGGCGAAGCCCTGCCGGAGTACTGCATCTCCACCACCACCACGCCGTCGTGCTGCTGATGGAGCCTTCTTCCTCAACCTCTCCTTCCCCCTTGCTGGATCAAGAAGGAGGAGACGTCATCCGCTCCGTATGTGTGTTGAACGCGGAGGTGCTGTCCGTTCAACACTTGGTCATCGGTGATTTGGATCACGGCGAGTACGACTCCATCATCCCCGTTCTCTTGAACGCTTCCGCTCGCGATCTACAAGGGTATGTAGATGCACTCCTATCACTCGTTGCTTAGATGAACTCATAGATGGATCTTGGTGAAACCGTAGGAAAATTTTTAATTTTCTGCAATGTTCCCCAACAGCGGCACGATGACGTCCGGCATGGCCATGTCACCGCCCTCCCTCTCCCTGACCGGCTGCTCGTCGCCGGCTCCCCCAGTCGTCGCCTGAAACTCCGGCGGAGGTGGCGCAGTGTTCAGGGGCGTCACAAGCAGCGACTCTTGGTGGCGTGCGGCCTCCGCGAGCTGCTCCTTCTCCGCGGCTTCGGCCTCCGCCTGCGCCAGCTTCCTTGCCGCGGATGCTGCGGCCTTGTCCGCCTCCGCCTTCGCCAGACGGTCGACCTCTTCCTCACGCGCCTCCCGTGGGTTCCGCTCTCTTGCCTCCCGGAGGTCGGCGGCCGGGTCGATTTGTCGGCTGGTGGAGGAGGTCTCCGCCGACCTGATGACCGAGGCGGCGCCCGACTTCTCGAGAGTCAGCGGGGCCCTGAGATAAGAAGACAAGACAAAAAAGTTTTTTAGACCGGGTCGGCGAGGAGGTGGAACATGAGAAGGATACTTACGCCGACACCATGAGGCACCTTCGGCTGCCTCTGATACTTGGCTACCTTGGCCGCGACTTCTTTCCGCCTAGTCGCCGCGGCCGGGTTCTTGGGCTTTTTCGGCTTGCTGCCAAACAGGGCTGCGCCTTGCTTCGCTTGCGTTTACCGCCACGGGCGGGCGGCCCAGTAGAGGGGCCTATGCCGGTGTTGGCCGTGCTCCGGGCGGGGCGTGGCTCGTCTTCGTCCTCGTCGTCGTCAGGCCAGGTCTCCACGCCGCCGCCCTCCTCGAAGCCGCCTGCTCCGTCGCCGCCGCCTGCTGCGTCGTCCGCCAAGGCGGCCGCCCCCAAGTCAGGGTCGTCCACATCATTCACTACCCTGTCCGGCAGGTAGTCACCACCCGGTCCCACGATGGCGGCCGTTGTCTCGGACATATAAATTTGCACTCCAGAAGGGAGTCGCATCACGACAAGAACTAGACTGAAAAACAGAGCTGAAGGAAGAAATCAAGGAACTTACGGCAGGCGGCGGATCATCGCGGGAATACGGCCGCTTCCCGTACCACCAGTCTCCCTCTGACACCTTGAGGTCGGAGATCTCGTTCACTATCCGCACGACCTCAACAGTCGGCATCTCCTTTGTGCACAGCCAGTTCGGGTCGCGTTACCCGCTAATTCGAAAGATCCGATGAGGGTGGCCCTAGAGCAGGAGGACCCGAGGCTCGACAAAGGCGCTGAGGAGGTCGGAGGCCACGAGGCCCTCCGACTCCTGGAGCACCCGGAGTCGGCCTATGGTGGCCGCTGCGTCCGCTGACACCAGCTTCGTCTTGTAACCCCAGTTGGGCCGGAGCCCGGTAGGGGGGCCGGCCTCGTAGGCCGGCAGGTTGATGAAGTCGACAGCCGAATCGATGTTCTCAACATAAAAGTAAGATTGCTGCCAAATTTTTACCGACTGTGACAACTTGATGACGGGGAAGGCATTCCTTTTTTCCGGCCGGCGCACGGTGACGAATCCACCGCACTCGGCCGCCGTCTCCTTGGCAGAGGTGCCCAGCTTCCCGTAGAAGAATGCTCCCCACAGCTCGAGTGTGGGGAGGATGCTGATGTAGCCCTCGCACGATGTGACAAAGGCGGAGAGCGGGGTCACGGTGTTGGGCGTCAGATGATGAGGTTGGAGATGGTTGAAGTCGAGGAACGAGTGGAGGAAGCTGCTCACCGGAAGGTCAAAGCCACGGAGGAGGTGCGAGCGGAAGATGACCCGCTCGTTCCCCTTCGGCGCCGGTGAAATCTCCTCCACCAGCGACACCCGCGCCTTAACGAACGCCGCATTGGGCATCCGGCACGTGTCTCGAAGGAAGGAGATGTGGTCTTCGATCACCGTCGACCTGTCCCAGTCGCCGCCCTTCTCGCGCGCCATGGCTTCAGGTGGGGCCGCGAGAGGAGGAGGAGTGCGTCGGCGGTGAACGGCGGCAGCACCACGGCAAGCGCGGAGCGGCAGCAGAGCAATGGCGGAGAGAGCAGAAGGAGGAAGAGAGAGTGGGAGGGGGCGCGCGTGCCCCACTGCACCCCTCCCCCCTACTTATAGCCCTCGGCCTACGAAGCCGAGGGGGTGGGGCATGGGCTCGTGGGATTAACTGCGCCCATGACCCCACGACCCCCCGTTTACCGCGCGCATTTACCGCGCCTTGAACATTCGTGGGAATCGCAACCACCCACCTCGGCACAGCGGATCCGCCCGCGTGCCGAGGCCCAGTAGTGGCGGGCCCGGCCCGCTGTCACGTCCCATCAGGAGCGTGGGATGGCAGGCTGGCCGGGCTGTCGTGCGCCGCGTGGCGTGCCTGTGGCGGGCGGCGGTGCGGGAAAGCTTAGCAGGCACGCCACCTGTTTTCCCACCTTGGAGTTCAAAATCGGCTGGAAATCCCGCCTAGTCGAGGCCGACTCCAGCAGCCGGCCCACCGCAAGGCGGATCGAGCATTCTCCCAGAGCTTGGTGAGGGGGGAAGCCGCTGAGATTTCGCGGCCCCTTGACCACAACGCCTCACCGGCTTCGGGGACTACTGTCGGAGTAATGGGCCACTAGTAGCCTCACCCGAGTCCCTGAACCTATCAAAACTTTGGGTCCGCTTCGCACGCAGTGTCCCAAGCTGAAGCTCCGCCCTCCGGGGGCCGGCTAGCCCAACGGCCGGCCCCCGGAGGACGGCCAACCACCTACAGACGACACCACAAGCAGCCGGCTCTAGTCAGCTGACCTCTAGAGAGGACGGCGTCAATCAGGCGGCCACCTGCTGCCGTCAGAGTTTATGCCCCCATCAAGAGGACAAGATGGGGCGTGGCTACAGTGAAGCCCCTCACCCTCGAATCTTGGGCTTGGCGTGGCCACAGTACCTCGTACAGGCGGAGATCTCCGCACGACGTGGCACTGTTGCCACCTTCCCCTGACGTCACTCCAGACAAGCGGAGCTCTGTTCCCCATGACGGCCTGTCAGTACCACCCACGGGCTGCGGGCCCGACTGGGCAGTGACACCTGAGATGACGGCGTACGCCGAACCAGTCAGACCAAGGGAAGGCTGGCCTCCAGTAGGCGGTCGTCCCTTCCCTCGAAGCAAGTGCACCATTAACCTGATGAGACCAAGTGTGGCTACAATGATCTCCCGCCAGGCGGCGGGACTGTAGCCACACTGATTTGACCAAGCCCGCGTCATTAGCAGCACGGCTATAATGAGCACCCACCAACCAGACCCGCCAGCGGCGGGAGCGGCCTGTCGGCTCCGTACCAGACCAGTCGGCGGGGCCCACCAAGCGGTGGGGCCCAGTAGTCGGCTGAGAAGCCGGAGGCAGGAGACACTGACAGCTAGGCCTAGTAGCCGGCCAGATTACCATTGTACCCCTGGGGGGTAGGCCTATATAAAGCCCCTAGGGCACCCATGCAAAGGGTTCCCTCCCCATTAGAACTAGCCACTCCCCTAGAGCAGGAGAGAGCTAGCCTTGCCTTCTCCTACCTCTAGCATATAGATCAAGGAGCACCTTTGTATCACTTGTGCCAGAGTGATCATGCGGAGACCACGCAGAGCAGGACTAGGGGTGTTATCTCCTAGGAGAGCCCCGAACCTGGGTAAAGTATGCCGGCGTTCATGTCTACGCCTCATCCCGCTTCCAGGCACCGGGGACGTTCTACTCGCTCCCACCATGATAAGCCATCCATTGGCATATGTCGCACCCAACCCCCGATAATATATATAGGTGGGAGGGAGAGGGGAGAGGCCAAGGGGTGCCCCAAGTAGGTCTGAATCCTACTTGGGCTCCTGCCCTTGGCCGTGCTCCCCTGCCATGTTTATCGGAGGGGGAAGGAAAGAGGGGGGACAGGAAAGGAAGGGGGAATCCTATTCCCCTCTTTCCTTTCCTTTCCTTTCCCCTCTTTCCTTCTCCTCCTAGGCCGGCCTATATGGGGGGACCACCAGCCCCTTGTGGTTGATGTGTTTCCCCTCTGGGCCCTTAAGGCCCATATCTTTTACCGGGGGTGCCCGGAACCCCTTCCAGTGCCCGATAAGTACTCGATACCCCCGAAATACTTTCGGTGTCCGAATACCCTCGTCCTATATATCTTTTCCTCTCGACCATTTCGAGACTCCTTGTCATGTACATGATGTCATCAGAGACTGAAAGTATCAAGAAGAGGTGTCTAGAGGGGGGGGTGATTAGACACTCAAGTAGCAAAAGTAGCAGTTTTTAAGTTCTTCAAGTTGAGGTGGAGTTTTAGCACAAGTTTAAGCATTCAAAAAACATTTCAAGCAAGCATGGCAAGAGCATATGAGCAGCGGAAAGTAAAGCATGCAATTTGCAAGAAAGAAAAGGGATGGGATTGGAGTGTGCAACTGCAATTGGAGACACGAAGATTTTTGGCGTCGTTCTGATATGTGGTGCTATTGCATATCCACGTTGATGGAGACTTCAATCCACAAAGGGTAACGGTTGCGCGAGTCCACGGAGGGATCCACCCATGAAGAAACAACCTTGTCTATCCCACCACGGTCGTCGCCCACGAAGGACTTGCCTCACTAGGGGTAGATCTTCACGAAGTAGGCGATCTCCTTGCCCTTACAAACTCCTTGGTTCAACTCCACAATCTTGACGAAGGCTCCCAAGTGACACCTAACCAATCTAGGAAACACCACCCTCCAAAAGGTAATAGATGGTGTGTTGATGATGAACTCCTTGCTCTTGTGCTCAAATGATAGTCTCCCCAACACTCAACTCTCTCTCACACAGATTTGGATATGGTGGAAAGAAGATTTGAGTGGAAGGCAACTTGGGGAAGGCTAGAGATCAAGATTCTTGTGGTTGGATTGGAATGTCTTGGTCTCAACACATGAGTAGGTGGTTCTCTCTCAGAAAAAAAAGTCATGGAAGTGTGGGCACGTTCTGATGGCTCTCTCTCAAATGGAGAAGGGGTGGAGGGGTATATATAGCCTCCACACAAAATCTAACAGTTACAGACATTTTACCAAACTCGATGAGACTGAATAGAGAAACTCGGTGGGACCGATCTAGTTCAAAATGTGAACATGAGGGTTTTCCGTGGGACTGACAGGATCAACTCAGTGGGACCGATGAGCTAGGGTTAGGGCAAAACCTCATCTCGGTGTGATCGATTGCATGAACTCGGTGAGACTAATTTCAGCAATGAGCAAATAGAGAGTTGGTCAGGAAAACTCAGTGTGACCGATTGCACATCTCGATGAGACCGAAATAATTGTAACAGGCAACAGAGAGTTTGCAAGGCCATCTCGGTGAGACCAAGATCCTATCAGTGAGGAATTGATTAGGGTTTCGGGCAGTGGATGTGTCAATGAACTTGGTGGCACCGAATGAATCAAATCGATGGGGCCGAGTTTGACTTTAGGTTTTGGACATATTTGGAATTGAGAAAGTGGTTGAGGGATTTGGAGCATATCACTAAGCACTTTGAGAAAGTAGACCATTAAGCAACACCTCATCCCCTTTTAATAGTATTGGCTTTTCCTATGGACTCAGTGTGATCTTGGATCACTAAAATAGAATTGAAGAGTCTTGAGATTTTTCCAACATTTGTCCTTAGCATCTTGAAGGGGTTCCACGTCCTCTTGTCCATGCCACGCCTTTGTTGAACTCTCTGAAATATACTAGATAAAAATGTTAGTCCAACAAGAGATATGTTGACATTAGTTACCAAAATCACCCAGGGAGCACTTTTGCTTTCAATCTCCCCCTTTTTGGCAATTGATGACAACATACGTCAAACCTTTAGATAAAGATATGAAGAGTAACAAGTAAAGCTTTGGAAAGACATGTAACATGCATTGGCTCCCCCTACATGTATGCAATCATGTGAAGATAGACTATGAAAGCATGTGAATGCATAAGCATGTCAGAGCAAACAATGAGCTACATGTATCTTGGCTATATGCATCAGAGCAAATGATGTAAATACAGAAGATGTACCTTCATGTTCATGAGTCCTTCTTGCAAACAATATATACATCAGCAAGAGATCATTATGCACATGAGTGTGATGCATATACTTACCTTGTGGTCTTAAGCTGACTTTCGAAAAGATGAACTTGAGAAAATAGGGTTAGATAACACAAGAACACCAACTAATCAGAGCAAGTTCAGGAAACCACAAGAGTACCAAGACTGGGATGACACATAGTGAGTGAGCACTTAGTACTCTATTTGGATATAGACAAGCCCCCAAGGATTAAAGATATGCAATGAATTCCAAATATTTTCTTCCCTTAGATATGAACTTTTTCTCCCCTTGAATCTTATATTGGATAATGGGAGAAGATAGGGTAAGAGAAAATTAGAGCAAAGACAGAGCAAAGTAACATCTACTAACATGTCTTTCCCCTCTTAAAGACATGTGACTTATCTCCTCTATGGATAATAGGCATCTAGAGAAGCTTAAAGTATGCTTTCTCTCTTATGTGATAAGCTTTGATGTGCTTTCTCTCCCCCTTTGACATCAATTTCCAAGAAGGGATCTACTGGAGCATGAGTCAAACAGGTTTGGTCCTTGAGTTACATGACAAAGCAACATGTAGTTTAAGATGCGAGTAGAGGATAAGAATCATCGAGTGGAGCTGGAAAATAAATGGAAATTGCAATGGCAAAATGTTTTCTCAGTAGTGAAATTGGTGACGCCGATTCTTTTTCATGGGTGACACCGAGTTGGCAGTGTTAGAGATGATGCATATAGGTCAGACCGGGTTCATCCTTGTCGGTTGTACCGATGAACACTCTACAATGTAATGTTATAGTTCGGTCTAGCCGATAGGCAGAAATCGATGAGGCCGAGTTCAATACAGAGGAAATATTTTGTCATCTCAGCTCACTTGGCAAATAATATCTCACAAAGATTTGCAAGGAATTAACTAAAGGATTTGCAGTGAATTAGATGCAGGGAATGCAGAAAATAACAGACAAACAAAATGAAATCTAGTTGAAGTATTTTTTTGAAAGGGGATCAAGCAAGCAAGAGACAAATGCAAGAACACAAAGAAACACTATAGAACTTCATCTAGAATTGGTCGGCAACAAAGTCACCTATGTTAGAGTATATTGACTGAGAAGTCAAGTGAGGTCACTTGATCATAGGTCATACTCATCGTTTAAGCTCAAAATGGGGTTGCCATTTTTCGTTTAAGCATTTAGATGTATTCACATCTTGTTGAGCTAGTTTGACCCATGACTTGGGGTAAAGCTTCTCTAAGATGGAATGACATACCTGGGTGGTGGTGTTGAACATTTAGTTGAACTTGTGTAGGATGCTCAAGGTTGATGTAGTTCATCAAGAGTTGGGAGCACCGCTTGTAGTTTGAGTTCATCTACCTACATGGGTTAGTTTTGCAAGTAAGAGCACTTGTGTATCCAAAAATGACAAACATGTAACTTGATATCAAATGAGATTTTATATATAGAAATTGTCAAAGGATATGTTGAAAGGATTCATGATTCCTTGTCTTCAACCACCATATTGTAGATACTTGATGATGTAGAGATTGCTCAAGATGTGAGTGAGTTGCAATCTCATAGATTCATGCTTATCCAAGTACCTACAAGTGTTAGATAACATGCAAGGGTACAAGTATGGATCCAAGACATATGATGTTGGAAAACCTGGGGCTCAAGGGTGGCGCACTCCGCTCGTGTCGGGCAAGTTGCCCCGGCAAGGTTCTTGCCATGGTTGCGGAGGCTGCCCCGGCAAGGGTTTCGCTGGGGGAGCATGTCCTGCCCTCTTGCCCTTTGTCTTTGCGTCCTGGTGTTGCTTTGACCATCTTGCGGCTTCGGCCTCCTTCCCTTGCCTTGCCAAGTGTGGCCGTGGGCGCGGCTCTGACTGCCCACACACAAGTAAGGGGTACAAAGGAGTGCCCCTACTTTAGTACACCGACAGGAGCCCCCGGGCCTGGGCCACACATAAGCGCAACGCGTTGTTGGGCTAGGCCCAAAACGGTGCGCGGGCAGGCGGGCGGTTTTTACCACAGTATTCTTCGTCCGCTGCGCTTCCCCACGACCCGCATTGAATGCGCGGCGTGGCGGTCGTGTGTGATGTGGGGGCCATGCGTGGGGCGGTCACTGCAGGCATGCATCACGTCGTAATAAATGGTAAAGAGGCGGCCCGCGCCTTCCCCATAAAAAGGAATAACCACGGGCGTGTGGCTCATTTACCCTCTGTGCTTTCCCCAATCTCGGCATCGCCATCCCCATCTTCTTCCTCCTCAAGCCTTCGCTCCTGCTCACTGCGGCTGCGCCCCCCACTGCTTTCAACCCCTCGCCCTTTTCCCAGCCACCATGCTGCCTAAATCTGGCAAGGGCAAGGGTGTAGCCAACGACACAAAGGAGAAGGAGGCGCCAGAGAGCGAGGCGGTGGCGCGGCAGGCACAGATCGCCTATTTCTCCCCGTCGTCAATCAACGTCTTCGACCTCAAGGACTACTTTAGGCCTTTGTGGGGGATGGAGATGATAGGGCACCCTGCCACACGCGTCATCCCCGCCGATTGCAATAAGGGTGGCTCAAAATGGTGCGCATTCTTCGTCGACTTCTTCTTCGGCGGGCTCTGCCCTCCTTTTTCTGACTTCTTCAACGATGTCATGCACACTTTTGGCTTCCATCTATTGGATCTCATGCTGAATGTCGTGGCGTGCTTGGCGTGCTTTGCCCACCTCTGTGAGGGCTTCGCTGGGGTGTTTCCTAGCATGGTGCTTTTCCGCCACTACTTCTCCCCCCACATCCAACCCCGGGGCACCCTTACTTGGAGCGTCGACTGGATCCCAAGGGCCCAGGGGAAAAGCGCATACCCAGAGGGTGCCATGACGGAGAGGTGGGAGGAGTGGAGGGCCGGTGGTGCTGGATCATGGAGGAGAACCCACTAGAGTTCTGCCAGGGTGTTCATCGGGAGCCACCGACCCATGGCACGAACTGGAGCAACCTCGACGCTGATGACAAGAAGTTTTCGATTGCCACCACCAGGATTTGCCGCCTCACCGAGGCCGGGATCACCCTCAAGATGATTGCGGCGGATTTCATCCGCCATCGAATCGCTCCGCTGCACAATAAGGGGAGGCCGACTTGGGATTTCAGGAATGCGGCAGACATCATGCGGCTCCGCACCGGCCTGAAGCACAACCTCATCGTGATGGGGCGCTCCTGGTATTGCCAGAGGCTCTTCCAGCTCGACGTGTTCACCGATGGCAGGGTGGAGAGGGCCCGCAAGGCCACAAAGTCTGGCAAGGCCATCAAGGGTCCCATGTTCGGGCTGCTGCCAGGAGTGGTCCCGCTGAGCAACAACTCCCGGTAGGCCGACATCCTCGCCATGATGCCGGTCTTCAATGTGCATGGTCTTGATCCAGCCTGGGTTGAGCCCCCGGCACGCGAGGTGCAGGAGTTCTTCGACAACTTGGTCAAAGAACTTGATTATGACGAGCCTTTGCTCATCCAGGACACCACCCAGGAGGAGCTGAACTACATCACCGCCAGAGTGGCGGAGGCGGAGCTTGCCAGGGTGGTCAGAGACGCCGGCGGCATGGAGAATGAGGCCGCCATCGCCGCAGAAGAGAAGGAGCTCACCCAGTGGGCGAAGTCTGCCAGGGAGGTGGGTGGCGTCAGCACCGAGGCCCCCTTGTCAAGGACGTGGTCGAGGAATCATCCGAGGAGGAGGCCGAGGCCGATGCCCCCTCGACTATGAAGAAAGGACGCGTCCTGTGTCGGGCCAGCTCTGGCGAGCCGGCCCGGTCCGGCATGGCCGAGACGCGGCAAGGGGTTTAGGGGGAAACCGCGCACATGACGAGGGCCGCGGTGGCGAAGAAGAAGGCCGCGGTGGCGAAGAAGAAGGTGACTGCCTCTTCTTCATCCAAGCGCTACCGGACTCCATCGCCTTCCCCTCCTCCCGCAAACACCGGCACGAAGGTCGCCTTCGACTTTTCGTCCCTCAGCCCGAGGAGGAAGAGGAAGGTAGCAGAAGAGGAGGTGGAGGACGAGTAAGCATTCCGCCCCTCGTCATTCCCGTCCTCTCCAATCGTGCCGCCTTCCTTGATTCGTTCTTGTCTTCACAGGGAAATGGAGACGCTGGCCCAGTGGGCGGCGAAGAAGGCCAAGGGCTCGACGGGCAGCCAGCCCCCGGCGGGTACCACAAAGGCGTTGCTGGTGGTAGAGAGTAGTTCGGACAGCAGCCCGTGGCACAGCCCCCGGCTCACGCCCATCATGCGTTCACCACCTACTCCCCATCAACGTGCACCGGGGTGCGACTTTTTGGTACTAACCTTGCCGTGGCCGCAGGAGGAGGACGGCAGCAGGAGGAGCCACCAAGGGCCACCCCCACCACGCCACCCCCATCGACCACACCGCCCCGAGGGTGTCCCCGGCAAGGGCGCCAGACACCGAGCCCATGCGCACGGAGGAGGAGGAGGTAGACTTGGGCACTGGTGGCCCCATCCCGGTAACAGATGTTGGCGGGGAGGGGGCCACTTCTTCTCAGCCCGGCACGGGTGAGTCACCTGTTCTTCCTTACTCTTCTTCTTTTTGAACCTTGATCTTGGCCTCGCCTCATCCTCCCTTCTGGCATCTAGATCCCACCTTGGTGGACCAAGGGGACATTGATACCATGATCACGGAGGCCGCCATGGACACCGAGGTTGAGGCCAACAAGATCGCCGCCGAAGAGGACGCCAAGACCACAGCCGAGGATGCCGTCAAGGGGTTTGATGGAGAGACCGGCGACGTTGCCGCCAAGGAGGCCGGCAAGGGCGCTGCCGAGGAGGTTGACAAGGGCGCTTCCGTGGAGGCTCACAAGGGCGCTGTCGGGGAGGCCGGCAAGGCCGCTCCCGAGGAGGAGGTGGTTGATGACCAATCCTCCTCGTCAGCTGCCTCCGGCTCAGGCAAGTATCTGAAGGTGGGCGACAACTTGTTAGTCCACCTCCCAGGGATGGAGAGCACTAGAGCGCCGGCCGAGGGGGAGGTGTTTGATGACAAAGTGCTCGCCGCCGCCGGGCTCGAGGTCGTCAAGGAACCGAGCCCTGGTGGCGGTGGCACCTAGGAGGAGAAGCTTCTACGGGCCATGGGCGCCAGCTTCTGGAAGCTGTAGGCGCTCCACCGCGCCCGCCTAGACAAGGCGAAGTCCAGGGAGGCGGTGGTGGGCAAGGCGGAGGTGGTCCTCGGGGAGCACATCGCCGAGGCATAGGCCTGGTTCCGCCAAGCCCACGAAGAGCTGAAGGCCGCCCAAGGCCAGCTGACGGAGCGCGAGCTGGAGCTTCTCCTGAAGGAGGCCGACATCAAGAAAGTCCAGGAGGCGGCGATGGAAGAGGCCACCAAGGCCGAGGCCGCCCGATCACAGCGCCAGGCAGAGCTGGACTCTCAGGAGGAGGACCCCCTCTCCGGTGAGGTGGCGCTTGTCGCCACACTCCGCGGCAAGGACGAGGAGGTCGAGAAGCTTGCCGGGGCGTGGACCCGGGAGCTGGAGTAGAAGCACAAGGAAGCGCTCGATGCCAAAGCTCTAGCCCACGGTGACAAGGTGAAGGAGCTGGAGGTTGAGCGGGATGGCCTGAAGAACAGGACCAAGGAGCTGGCGAAGGAGAAAGATACGGTTAAGTGCGCCTTGACGATGGCGTAGGCCGACATCCTCGACAAGGCCGAGCAGCTCTCCCACGCTAATGAATCCATCAAGGACCTGAAGCTGAAGCTGGAGGGCCTTGAGGGGATGCTGTCAGAGGTCAGGACCCGGGAGGGAACCCAGACCAAGAGCCTGGCGGAGGAGAGGCAGCTGCGGAAGAACGACGCCGCCAACCACGAGGATTTCATGGAGGGCAAGAACCTCTGGATCAGCCGCCTCGCCAACGTCGCCAACAGGATCACCAAGCAGCTGGCCGACATGGGGATGCCGGACGTGAGGTATGCCCCGGAGCCGAGTGTGAGCCCAACGCCAAGCTGACCCTATTCTTCGAGCGTGTTCTTGGAGCCCTGGAACAATTCAACTCCAACTGGGCGAGCTCCCTGGCCAGCGAGGCCCGGATACTTTGCCGGGGCACCATGACCAAAGTCCTCACCAAGCTGGCATACTGGAACCCCAACCTTGACTTCGACGCCGTGCTGGATAGCTTGCCGGAGGATGAAGACCTCACAGTGCTTGAGGAGCGTATCGATCCCATCATCAGCCGCGTTGGCGGAATTCAGAGGGTAGAGGGCCAGCGTCGGGATTAGGCACCCCGTTTCTTATCGCCGCTGTAGGTTCATGACCAAGACAATGTTTATCCTTAGTTAGAACCGCAGCAACAATTGATGTAATTTAACTCTGTAGTGTTTTAAAACGATGCATGTTATTTCCCTGTTCAACCTCTCCTTGTATGTCCACCCTATGCCAATTGGGCAGGCTTGCCGGCGCGTGAACCCAACCGCAGCGCTTTGAAGGATGGATCCTTTAGCACCCGGCACGGTGTGCTTGCTGTCGTGCGAACCACCTTGTCGTTCTCAGCGTGGCCGCTCAATCTGTCGAGCGGACTCGAGACAGAGCGAGAGTGTTGCCAATAGCGAAAGGCCACCCTGCCGTTCTCGGCGCAGCCGCTCGATCTGTTGAGCAGACTCGAAACAGACCAAGGGCGTTGCCAATAATGGAAGGGCCCCACAGCCTGCAGGTTTCTCATACAAAGGAAAGATCTCCGAGGAGGATAACCTCATATGAAAAGGAATTACACAGAGTTTTTGCATGACTTAGCTTTCTTGTCATCGCGCGAACACTTGCTGCATCCGCCGACAGTGCTGCTCGCTTGGTCGCCTTCTTCCTTGGAAGCCATGGCGACAGAGAACTGCTGGGCTGACGACCGAACCAGATTCTCGCGACTACCCAAACCCCTACATGGCGCGCCAAATATGTCGGTGGAAACGACACCTATGGGATCACGGGAATCCCTACTACAGTTGCGGGGCACGGGGTCGTGAGAAGAGCGGGATCAGCAATCAGCAGAAGCACACAGGTCGTTTACCCAGGTTCGGGCCGCGAGGATGCGTAATACCCTAGTCCTGCTTTTGTGTCTATTTGAGTGTTCTTGGATTTCTTGAGCTAGCTACGATGAGTGTAACTTGTCTCAGGGGCCTAATCCTTCTCCTGGATGCCTAGGGCCTCCTTTTATAGTCAAGGGGATCATCACAGTGGCACACATGAGGAGGAATCAGTGTACAATGGCTAAGCTTATCGCTTGGCCATTACGGGACGAAACGTGTTTAATGCACCCCTTAAGTGTCCCTCTTACTTTATCAAGAACGGAAACCAGCCCCCGTCCCGTCCGTCGTCGCCCCACCTTGCTCCGACATGCGTCCAGGAGAGCGGTGTGCATGGTGCCATGTAGGCTGGCAAGCTATTGAGGTGGCGCGGTGGTAGGGCCTTCACGAATATTTGCATGCCACCACGTAGGCGCTTGCTAAGTTGGCTTGGAAGCCTCACGTCGACATGCAGGTGCCTGCCTAGCTGGTGGGCTAGCAGCTACATGGGAGCAGCGGTGGAAACTTGGCGGGTGTGGGCCTGGCTGTGGCCCCGCGGATGTCCTCGATGAGGGCCTTGCTGGGGGCCCGACAAGGGTCTTGCCGTGGCGTCGTGGTCGTCCCCGGCAAGGATCTTGCCGGAGGTGTTGTGGGTTTCTTCGGCAAGGATCTCGCCGAGGTTTGTCTTCTTCTAATCCTCTCTGACTTGGAGTGTTCATGATCTTCACAAAGATCTGCATGCCATCATGGAGGTGCCTCCCGAGCCTTGGTCCCAACATGGTTGGTGGTGTTGGAAAACCTGGGGCTCAAGGATGGCACGCTCCGCTGGCGTTGGGCAAGTTGCCCTGGCAAGGTTCTTGTCGTGGTTGCGGAGGCTTCCACGGCAAGGGTTTCGCCGGGGGAGCCTGTCATGCCCTCTTTCTCTTTGTCTTTGCGTCTTGGCGTTGCTTTGACCATCTTGCTGCTTCGGCCTCCTTCCCTTGCCTTGCCAAGTGTGGCCGTGGGCGCGGCTCTGACTGCCCACGCACAAGTAAGGGGTACAAAGGAGTGCCCTTACTTTAGTACACTGACATATGATCATGATCATAAGAGAAATATCAAGGATTGGTCATAGAAAGCCTCATGCCTTGCATGCATACAAATGGAGTTTCTACTCCAAGTTTGAGGCATCAATCATGTTCAATTCACCTCACAAATGGCAAAATACTTTATCATCAAGCGGTTTGGTGAAAATATCCGCCAATTGCTTATAGATATGAACATGCTTAAGAATGACGTCACCTTTAGCAACATGATCTCGAATGAAATGATAACAAACTTCAATATGCTTAGTTAGAGAATGTTGCACGGGATTGTAAGTAATCTTAATAGCACTTTCATTGTCACAAAGAAATGGAACATGTTTCACATGTATCCCATAATATTTAAGAGTTTGGGTCATCCAAAGAAATTGAGCACAACATGAACCAACGGCAATGTATTCCGCTTCGGCGGTAGATAAGGATACCGAGTTTTGTTTCTTTGAGGACCAAGACATAAGAGATCTACCAAGAAATTGACAAGTACCCAAAGTGGACTTTCTATCAACCTTGTCACCAGCATAGTCCGAATCAGAGTGGCCAACAAGATCAAAAGAAGACCTCTTAGGGTACCAAATGCCAAAGTTTGGTGTATGTATTAAGTATCTCACTATCCTTTTCACAGCCTTAAGATGACATTCTTTGGGGGTCGCTTGATATCGTGCATACATGCACACACTTAGTATAATATCGAAATGGGAGGCATATAGATATAACCATGAACCAATCATAGAGCGGCAAACCTTTTGGTCAACCGGTTCACCATCCTTAGTTAAGTCAAGATGTCCACTAGTAGGCATGGGTGTTTTCATACCTTTGCTTTCTTGCATGTTGAACTTCTTGAATAAGCCCTTGGTGTACTTTGTTTGGGAAACAAAGGTACCCGCCTTAGTTTGCTTGATTTGCAAACCAAGAAAGAACTTGAGTTCGCTCATCATAGACATCTCAAACTTCTCCGACATTAGCCTTCCAAACTTTTCACAAAAATGAGGGTTAGTCGAACCAAATATGATATCATCCACATAAATTTGGCACACAAATAATTCACCATTAACCCTTTTGGTAAAAAGTGTAGAATCAATTTTCCAATCTCAGAGCCTTTTCCAACAAGGAACTTAGTCAAGCATTTATACCACACTCTAGGAGCTTGTTTAAGACCATAAAGAGCTTTCTGAAGTTTGTAAACATGATCGGGTTTCTTGGGATTAAAAAAACCAGGAGGTTGTTTAACAAAAACTTCCTCCTCAATTTCACCATTTAGAAAAGAACTTTTAATGTCCATTTGGTATAATGTGATATCATTATGATTGGCATAAGCAAGTAACATGCGAATTGATTCAAGTCTAGGAACGGGGGCATATGTCTCACCATAGTCCATACCTTCGAATTGAGTGCAGCCTTGGGCGACAAGACGGGCCTTGTTGCGTACAACTTGTCCATCTTCATCTTGCTTATTATGAAACACCCATTTGGTTCCAATGACATTGTTCTTCTCATCGGGCTTTTTAACCAACGTCCATACTTGATTGATCTCAAAATTGTATAGCTCTTCATGCAGGGTGTTCACCCAATCCGGATCATCATGAGCCTCTTCAGCCTTCATAGTTTCAATACTAGAAATGAATGAGTAATGTTCACAAAAGTTAGCAAACGAGTTTTAGAGCGAGTAATTCTCCTGGTTTGAATATCATCGAAGATTTGTTTGACGGGATGATCTCTTGAGACTCTTGCTCGAACTCATGAGAGCTTTTGTTTGGGTCAGGGTGTAACATCCTCTTCATTGTCTTGTTCTTCCTCTTGTCTCTCTTCATTGTTGTTGGCGTTGTTGTTATCTTGTGGAGGTGGAGAAGGAGGTCGATGAGGTTCATCTTGTTGTACATCCTCGTTTCCATTATCTTGACGTGTTCCACTTGTGGATGCCTCCAAGTCAACTTGTGGTTCACCTTGGCGTGAAGTTGAGGCTTCCACTTGGATGGACGACGTACTATCCTTCACCTCCGTTGGGCGAATCTTGCCAATAGACAGGTCTTGTATTGCTTCCGCGGGGTCTTTGTCTCCAACATCAATTGGCAATTGCTCTACTTGCGAGCCATTAGATTCATCAAACTTAACATCTACCGTCTCTTCAATCTTTTGGGTGAAATTGTTGTAGACACGGTAAGTGTGAGAGTTTGAGCCATAACCGAGTAGGAAACCTTCATGAGATTTAGGAGCAAATTTCAAACGACGATGCTTATCAAGAATATAGCACTTTGAGCCAAATACTCGAATTGTCCAACTTGGGGTTTGTTACCGGTGAGAAGCTTGTATGCCATCTTGCCGAGTAGCTTGTGAAGATATAGACGATTTTTTGCGTGACAAGCTATTTCAACCCCTTTTGCCCAAAAGTGTTTTGGCATCTTGTACTCATCAAGCATCGTTCTCGCCATCTCAATAAGAGTCCAGTTCTTCCTCTCAACAACTCCATTTTGTTGAGGTGTGTATGTAGCCAAGAACTCGTGTGAAATCCCTTCGTGTCCACATTGGCGTTCTTGAACTCCGCTCTGTTGTCGCTGCGAACCTTCTTGATCTTCACTTAAAATTGATTTTGTGCCTTCCTAGCGAAGTTCTTGAAGATCTTTTGGACCTGCGATTTATCATCAAGAAATAACACCCACGTAAATCTTGAAAAATCATCAACAATGACCAATCCGAACGAATTATCACTGAGACTCTTGTAGGCGTTGGGACCAAAAAGATCCATATGAAGCAACTCGAGTGGTCTTCTCATGGTCATGATGTTCTTCACGGGATGACTTCCTCTAACTAGTTTTCCTGCTTGACAAGCACTGCAAAGTCTATCCTTGTCAAATATAACATCTTTAACACCAAGGATATGATCACCTTTAATAAGATTATCAAGATTTCACATGCCCACATGAACTAACCTTCTATGCCACAACCAACCTTTAGAAGATTTAGCAATTAAGCAAGTTCTAGGTTGAGCCTTTTTAGTGAAATAAACAATGTATAGATCACCTCTACATATTCTGGTAAAGACCATATTATGATTATCTCTTCAAAACACTCGGCAATCCACTTCACTAAATAAGACATTGAAACTGAAATCGGCTAGTCTAGATACAGAAAGTAAATTATAGCCAAGAGATTAAATGAGCATACATTTTGTATGGAGTTGTCATGTGAGATGGCCACCTTACCAGGGCCAACCACCTTACCCTTTGAGTTATCACCAAAAGTGACATACTTTCAAGGGTCGTTGTTTTCAGCAAGCTCACAAAACATATCCTTGTCTCCAGTCAAGTGATCGGTACATCCACTATCAAGAACCCATTCCTTTCCTCCAGCCATGTAGCTGCGAAGGTTAGCCATAAGACCAAAGTGTCTCATAGACTCATCGAGATCAAAGTCACTATCATTATCCTCATCATAGTATCCATGTTCAACATCGTCTTGTTATTGATTATCACCTAGAGAGAGAGATTCATTAGATTTATGATCATGACAATGTGCATCTTTATGAATTCTAATGACTTCTGGGATGATATTACTAATGATTCCAACATCTCCTTTGGCACGCATAAGGTTACGAAGCTCAAATAGACAATCACCAAACTTAGGATCATTAGGATTCATCTTATTTAAATCAATGGACTGTTGAAGAATCTCATCTAAATTTTTCAAGGAGTAGTCTTGAAAGCGTTCCTAAAGATATCTCCATATGGTGTAAGCACATTCAAGAGTAGGCAAGCATACAATCAAATTTCTAGGCAATCCTCTAATGATAAGATTGATAGTTCTAAGAGTGCGAATCATGTCAAGAGACTCATCGGGGGTAGGATGCAATGGATCAATAAGGTGCGCACAAGGGCTAGTAATGTACTTGTTCAATTGATATTCATTGAAAATCTCAAGAATCTCATTTTTCCAAGCATTATAGAACTCTCCATCAAGCATAGGCACTCTACGTCTAAAACTCCCCATCGTAGACTCATCCATCTTCCTCCAATAGTGATTAAACCAAAGCAATGGAGACCAATGCTCTGATACCAATTGAAAGGATCGAGAAAAGGTGTCTAGAGGGGGATGATTAGACACTCAACTAGCAAAAGTAGCAGTTTTTAAGTTCTTCAACTTGAGGTGGAGTTTTAGCACAAGTCTAAGCGTTCACAATACATTTCAAGCAAGCATGGCAAGAGTATATGAGCAGCGAAAAGTAAAGAAGGCAATTCGCAAGAAAGTAAAGGGATGGGATTGGAGTTTGCAAACATAATTGGAGACACAAAGATTTTTGGCGTGGTTCCGAGGTGGTGCTATCGTACATCCACGTAGATGGAGACTTCAACCCACGAAGGGTAATGGTTGTGCGACTCCACGGAGGGCTCCACCCATTAAGGGTCCATGAAGAAGCAACCTTGTCTATCCCACCATGGCCATCGCCCACGAAGTACTTGCCTCACTAGGGTAGATCTTCACAAAGTAGGCGATCTCGTTGCTCTTACAAACTCCTTGGTTCAACTCCACAATCTCGACGGAGGCTCCCAAGTGACACCTAACCAATCTAGGAGACACCACTCTCCAAAAGGTAACAGATGGTGTGTTGATGATGAACTCCTTGCTCTTGTGCTTCAAATGATAGTCTCCCCAACAATCAACTCTTTCACATAGATTTGGATATGGTGGAAAGAAGATTTGAGTGGAACGCAACTTGGGGAAGGCTAGAGATCAAGATTCTTGTGGTTGGATTGGAATGTCTTGGTCTCAACACATGAGTAGGTGGTTCTCTCTCGGAAAATAAGTAGTGGAAGTGTGGGCATGTTAAGATCGCTCTATCTCAAATGGAGAAGGGGGTGGAGGGGTATATATAGCCTCCACACAAAATCTAACCATTACACACATTTTACCAAACTCGATGAGATTGAATAAAGAAACTCGGTGGGACCGATCTAGTTCAAAATGTGAACGTTAGGGTTTTCGGTGGGACCAACGGGATCAACTCGGTGGGACCAATGAGCTAGGGTTAGGGCAAAACCTCATCTCGGTGTGACTGATTGCATGAACTCGTTGAGACCGATTTCAGCAATGAGAAAACACAGAGTTGGTCAGGCAAACTCGGTGTGACCGATTGCACATCTCGGTGAGACCGAAATAATTGCAACAGGCAACAGAGAGTTTGCAAGGCCATCTCGGTGAGACCGAGATCCTATCGGCGAGACCGAACTGATTAGGGTTTCTGGCAGTGGCTATGTCAATGAACTCGGTGGCGCCGGATGAATCAAATCGGTGGGGCCGAGTTTGGCTTTAGGTTTTGGACATATTTGGAATTGAGAAAGTGGTTGAGGGCTGTGGAGCATATCACTAAGCACTTTGAGCAAGTAGACCGTTAAGCAACACC
Source organism: Triticum aestivum (assembly GCF_018294505.1). Taxonomy (NCBI): domain Eukaryota; kingdom Viridiplantae; phylum Streptophyta; class Magnoliopsida; order Poales; family Poaceae; genus Triticum; species Triticum aestivum. The sequence goes on along the minus strand of NC_057798.1, from coordinate 267,696,690 downwards.
TCATCCCCTTCTAATAGTATTGGCTTTTCCTATGGACTCTATGTGATCTTGGATCACTAAAATAGAAATGAAGAGTCTTGAGCTTTTGCCAATATTTGTCCTTAGCATCTTGAAGGGGTTCCAAATCCTATTGTCCATGCCACGCCTTTGTTGAACTCTATGAAATATACTAGATGAAAATGTTAGTCCAACAAGAGATATGTTGACATTAATTACCAAAATCACCCAGGGAGCACTTGTACTTCGAGGGACTCCAAACAACATTCTGTCACCAAATCACATAACTCATATAATACAATATCGTCATCGAACATTAAGCGTGCGGACCCTACGAGTTAGAGAACTATGTAGACATGACCAAGACACCTCTCCGGTCCACTCCATATTGGCTCCTACATGTTCTATGAAGATCTTTATCGGTCGAACCGTTATGACAACATACGTAATTCCATTTGTACATCGTTATGTTACTTGCCCCAGATTCGATCGTTGGTATCTTCATACCTAGGTCTATCTCGTTACCGGCAAGTCTCTTTACTCGTTTCGTAATACATCACCTCGTGACTAACTCCTTAGTCGTTTGCTTGCAAGTTTATGATGTGTATCCCGAGAGGGCCCAGAGATACCTCTCCGATACTCGGAGTGACAAATCCTAATCTCGATCTATGCCAACTCAAACAACAACTTTAGAGATACCTGTAGAGCATCTTCATAGTTACTCAATTATGTTGTGATGTTTGATAACACATAAGGCATTCCTCCGGTATCCAGGAGTTGCATAATCTCATAGTCAAAGGAATATGTATTTGACAAGAAGAAATCAATAGTAATAAAACTGAATGATCATTATGCTAAGCTAACAGATGGGTCTTGTCCATCACATCATTCTCCTAATGATCTGATCCTGTTATCAAATGACAACACATGTCTATGGTTAGGAAACCTTAACCATCTTTGATCAACGAGCTAGTCTAGTAGAGGCATACCAGGGACACGGTGTTTGTTTATGTATTTACTTTCCGATCAATACAATTCTAGCATGAATAATAAACCTTTATCATGAATAAGGAAATATAAAATAACATCTTTATTATTGCCTCTAGGGCATATTTCCTTCAATCATGATGGATGAAGGAATAAGGAGTAAGAAGATCCTAAGCTTGGGGATGCCCCATGGCATGCCAAGCTATTATCTAAAAGAGAAGCAAGCAACTAAGCTTGGGGATACCCCCGAGTGACATCCCCTCTTTCTTCTGACGACCATCGGTATTTTAGTTGGAACTATATTTTTATTTGTCACATATTATGAGTTTTGCTTGGAATGTCTTGTATTGTATGAGTCTTTGCTTGTTTTGCTTTTTATTTTGTGTCATCTATCCTTGTTGGACACACTTATTAGAGAGAGCCAATTATGCTATGACTTGTTAGAATTGCTCTCTATGCTTCACTTAAACCTGTTTTTGAGGGAATTTCTCTACTGCTTCACTTATATCTTTTTGAGCACGGTGGGCTTTACTATTTTTGAAGAAATTCTCTCATGCTTCACTTAAATTATTTTTAGAGAAGAAATTTTTATGCTCATGTTCTTCACTTAGATTCGTTTGAGCTGTCAATAGCAACATATGAAATTAGTCCCAGAGTGATAGATATTCAAGGGGGGATATAATAAAAACTTTCATGAAGATTTTTGGACAAAATAAACTGATTCTTTGTAATAGTTTTGCGATATGTTGATAGTGATATGTGAGCCATGTTAATGAGTAATTATGTTTTAGTAAGAATATTGGTGTTAAGGTTTGTGATTCCCTATGCAAGTACGGAAGTCAATAGTTATGCAATGAAATTACATCCTACTTGTCGTGCATTATTCAGTGTTAGTTATGCTTAATGCTCGCTTATGTGATTTTTTCTTTCTTGGTTGGATGCTTCCCAATCTTTTGCTAGCCTTCACTTGCGCTAAGTATGATCACTACTTGTGCATCCAAATCCTTAAACCCAGTTTTGCCACATGGGTCCACTATACCTACCGATATGCCGTATTTCCGTGCCGTTCTAAGCAAATTTGTATGTGACATCTTTAATTTCAAAATAAATTTCCTTTTTTGTGTGCTCGTACCGCTCATGAAACGGTAGGGGGTGGCCGATATTTTTCCATGCTAGATGTGTTATTCTCAAGATGAGTGTTTATTTACTTGTCATTGCACGAGAGTATGACAAAGGTATTAGGGATGCCCGACCCTGAAATGAAAAAAATGAATTTACTTTATGTTGTCAAATAATAAATTCCTTGGAAAGTATTGGTATGGACGACACCCGTGGATTCGGTTAGCCGCGGAATGTGAAAGTATGGTGGAAAAGGAATAAACTTTATTTTCTGTTTGGGAACTGCCTATGATATGTCTAGCATGGCAAGTATTGGGAACTACACGATCATTTTCGTTGATAGGAAAAGCATGCCACCCAAAATGTTTTATCTCTATCATTTTTGCTTTGAGCTCTAGCATCTCTACAAACCCTACTTCCCTCTGCGAAGGGCCTTTCTTTTTACTTTATGCAATTTTATTTTTATTTGAGTCTCCATCTTCTCTTATAAAGCACCAACTAAGGGTCACTATGATCGTACCCGAGCATTGGGTGTAGCTAATATTTGAGTGTGTTTCATGAATGGATCAATGATTGAGCATAATAAGCTAGGGATAACTTACTCTAGTATTGATATTTTGAAAGATATGGTTGCCTGTTGATATGCTTGAGTATTGAAATCTTCACGTCAAAACTAGACTATTGCTTTGAATCATATAAAAGTCCAAATGTCCATGCTATAAAGAAAAGAATATGTGATGAACATGTTAGGCAGCATTCCACATCAAAAATTCTGTTTTTGTCATTTACCTACTCGAGGATGAGCAAGAATTAAGCTTGGGGATGTTGATACGTCTCCAACGTATCTATAATTTTTTTATCGTTCCATGTTGTTATTTATCATTCTTGGATGTTTTACAATCATTTTATAGCAACTTTATATCATTTTTTGGGACTAACCTATTGACATAGTGCCCAGTGCCAGTTGTTGGCTTTTGCCTGTTTTTTACATCGCAGAAAATTAATACCAAACGGAGTCCAAACACAGCAAAACTTTTTGGAGATTTTTTCTGGACAAGAAGACACCTGTTGGACCAAAGAAGTACCAGAGGGGGGCTCTGAGGGGAGGACAACCCACCTGGGTGCGCACGGGGGCCCAGGCGCGCCCTGGTGGATTGTGCCCACCTCGGCCGCTTCCCGCACCACCTATTTGCTCTATAAATACTCAAATATTCCAGAAACCCTAGGGGAGTCGACGAAAAACAATTTCAGCCGCCGCAAGTTCCAGAAACCATATATCCAATCTAGACACCATCATATAGGGGTTCATCATCCTCATTGGTGCCTCTCCGATGGTGCGGGAGTAGTTCATTGTAGATCTACGGGTCCGTAGTTAGTAGCTAGATGGCTTCCTCTCTCTCTCTCTCTTTTGATTCTCCATACAATGGTCTCTTGGAGATCTATTTGATGTAACTCTTTTTGTGGTGTGTTTGTTGGGATCCGATGAACTTTGAGTTTATGATCAGATCTATGTTTTTATCCATGAAAGTTATTTGAGTCTTTTGATCTCTTATATGCATGATTACTTATAGCCTCGTATTTCTTCTTTGAATCTTTGGTTTAGTTAGGCCGACTAGATCAGGAAGAGGTGCTTTGTGATGGGTTCGACCTTACGGTGCTCAATCCCAGTGATAGAAGGGGAAATGACACGTATGTACCGTTACTATTAAGGATAACAAGATGGGGTATATTCCTACATGAATAGATCTTGTCTACATCATGTCATCGTTTTTTAAAGGAAAGCGGTAGGGGAAGCCCCCGACAACGAGTTCTTTTAATAAATAATAAGAACCCAAATTCGCACCCGCGAGGACTTGAACCTGGGTGGCTGGGTTGTACATCCACTCCACTAACCTAGTGAGCTAGGCTCACTTACTCCGTTTTTCCACGAACTTAATACACTAGATGCATGCTGGATAGCGGTCGATGTGTGGAGTAATAGTAGTAGATGCAGGCAGGAGTCGGTCTACTAATCTTGGACACGATGCCTATATAATGATCGATCATTGTGTGGATATCACATAATTATTTGAAGTTCTATCAATTTCCCAACAGTAATTTGTTTACCCATCTTATGCTATTTTTCTCTAGAGAAGCCACTAGTGAAATCTATGGCCCCTGGGTCTCTTCTTTATCATATTTGCCTTCAAGATCTATTTTATTTGCTTTTATTTTTAGATCTATATTTTCAAAATTCCAATAAACCTCACTGAATTTTATTTGCTTTTATTTGCATATCAAATTATTACAACTTTCTCCCGTCCTCATGCCAATTTCTGGCGCCGTTACCCGAAATGGATTGGCAACCCCTTTTACACGTCGGGTTGCAAGTACTTGTTCTTTGTGTGCAGGTACCATTTACATAGTGTTGCATGGTTCTCCAACTGGTTTGATAACCTTGGTCTCATCACTGAGGAAAATACCTACCATAACTATGCTGCATCATCCCTTCCTCTTTGGGGAAATACCGACGTAGTTCAAGCCGCATCAATGGCCATGAGAGAGGGATGTTCTGGAGGCCCTGAGCAGGCTGATGGATCTGTTTGGCATGGAACTGGCAGGCCTCACAGGATCGCACCAGCTCGATGGCATCGTTGAGCGTCGTGGGCCAGTAGAACCCGATGTGGGACACCTTGCCCACGAGGGTGCGTGATGAAGAATGGTGCCCGCAATCCCCGCCGTGCATGTCAGCCAGCAATTCGCGCATTTGCTCCTTGGATATGCATCGCAACAAGACATCGATGTTGGGGAGCCTTCGGTAGAGCTCGTTGTCCTGCAAGCAGTAAGCGGTGGCCTGACGGGCCATGCATTCCGCATCTTCTTCCTTCCCTCGCAGGGTGCCGCGGAGCAGGTATGCCTTGAACTCTTCGGTCCAGACACCCTTCTGAGGTTCCAGCGCCAGGAGCAGGCGGGCTCCTGAGTTCTTGCTGTAGGCCAAGGCGCCCGAGGAGGGGGGCAGGGATGGCTCCTCCTGAAGCAGCGCTAGGCCTGCAGCGGGGAGGGGGGTTGCCGTTGGTTTGAAGAGCCTTTTCCCGAAAATGCCAGGATTCTGGGGCTCGCGTCGGGACACCCTCTTGGTGATGCCGTCTGCCTCCTTGTTCGTGCCACATGGGAAGTGCTGCAAGTCCAAGCCCAAGAAGCGTTTTTCAATTTTGCGTACCTCTTCTAGGGATGCCTCCATGTGCTCGTCCCTAGGCTTGTATTCCTTGTTGGAGAAGTTGACGGGGATCTGAGAGTCGCCATTGATGGTGAGAAGCTTGACCCCCAGGGCCGCCACGGCCCTGCTGTCGGTGTCAAAACCGGCGGATCTCGGGTAGCGGGTCCCGAACTGTGCGTCTGAGGTTGATGGTAACAGGGGACAAGGGGACACGATGTTTACCCAGGTTCGGGCCTTCTCTATGGAGGTAATACCCTACTTCCTGCTTGATTGATCTTGATGAATATGAGTATTACAAGAGTGGATCTACCACGAGATCGTAATGGCTAGAACCCTAGAAGCCTTGCCAATGTGACTATGATTATACCCTATGAACTAAACCCTCCGGTTTATATAGACACCAGAGGAGACTAGGGTTAGGCATGATTCTGACACAAAAATATGTCCGGCTCTGCCAAACAAATCTCACACACAACGAGTCCAATCTGTTGACAATTTCACCCAGCGTGACATCACATCACCGCCCGGTCATTATTCAAACCGTTTTTAGCCTGCCACTCCATATTTTGAGACGCAGTTTCATTGGCACGTCTTGTCAAAGCAGAGATCGTGTCCCCTTATTGCGGGATTCTCACTATTACGGGCGTGGATAACCCAACTACGCTGTTGGCATGATTCCTTGGGAATAGGCATGTTTTAAGGCCCGGGAGGGGGATATTCATCGCCTTTATAAAGGGGTCAAAACTCGTCCTTCTTCATTTACGCCAAGCCTTCCCACAACCTCACCTACCTCGAGTTCCAACACCAAAGGTTCAAGCTAATCGCTTCGCGCCTCCCAGTCATGTCTGGACCCAGCCCTCAAGGCCGGTGGGTGGCTTCCTCCGTCACAGAGGAGGATATCGCGAAGCTCCGGGAGGCAAGATACCTGACCACGGAAATCCCCCACAGGCTTCCTGCTCAAGGGCAGGTTATTCCTACCCCCCAGATCTGGCAAGAGGGTCGTATTAATCTCCCACTTCCTCCGAGGGCTAGGTTTTTCTCTTCATCCCTTCGTTTGAGGGCTCGTGTTTTATTACGGGCTAGATTTTCACGATCTAGCTCTGGACTCTTTTCTTTATGTCTCGGCATTCATTATCATATGCGAGGCCTTCCTCTGTATTTCCCCACACTTCATCTTATGGCTCAAGACCTTCAGTGTTAAGACAAAGATAGTCGACGGGAAACGGGCGGAGTGCGGGGGTGCTGTGATGAGCAAGCTCGCCAAGACTACTTGGCCAAAGGGCTCTGTCGATGTCAAAAGCGGCGGATCTCGGGTAGGGGGTTCCGAACTGTGCGTCTAAGGCTAATGGTAACAGGAGGCGGGGGACACAATGTTTCCCCAGGTTCGGGCCCTCTCTATGGAGGTAATACCCTACTTCCTGCTTGATTGATCTTGATGATATGAGTATTACAAGAGTTGATCTACCACGAGATCGTAGATGCTAAACCCTAGAAGCTAGCCTATGATTCTGATTGTTGTTGTCCTACGGACTAAGCCCTCTAGTTTATATAGACACCGGAGGGGGCTAGGGTTACACAGAGTCGGTTACGGAGAAGGAAATCTACATATCCAAATTGCCAAGCTTGCCTTCCACGCAAAGGAGAGTCCCACCCGGACACGGGACGAAGTCTTCAATCTTGTATCTTCATAGTCCAACAGTCCGGCACAAGTACATAGTTCGGCTGTCAGAGGACCTCTAACCCAGGACTCCGTCAGTAGCCCCTGAACCAGGCTTTAATGACGATGAGTCCAGCGTGCAGATTATCTTTGGCATTGCAAGGAGGGTTCCTTCTCCGAATACTCCATCGAAGATTTTGAACACAAGGATCGTGTCCGGCTCTGCAAAACAAATTCCACATACCACCGTAGAGAGCACAATATTCCACAAATATAATCTGCTGACAACTTTTCATAGTGTGACATCACGCCGCGGCCCGGTCATTATACGAACCATTTTTCCCAGCCTGCTACTACACGTATTGCGAGGCGGTTTTATTGGCATGTCTTGTCAAAGCAGAGATCGTGTTCCCCTTATCACGGGATTCTCATCAATACGGGTGTGGGTAACCCTACCGTGCATGTTAGTATGACTCCTCGATTTTAGGCAAGTTCCAAACGGCCACGCGGAGGACGCTTGATATTCACCCTCCTTATAAAGGGGCCAGGACCTGTCCTTTTCTTTCCACGCTCGATCCTTCCCTTCCCCTACCTCGTGTTCCAACACCCAAGGTTCAGGCTAAGCGCTCCGGATCTTCAACCATGTCCGGATCCAACTTTCAAGGCCAGTGGATGGCCTCTTCTGTCACAGAGGAGGACATCAAGAAGCTTACGGAGGCTAGGTATATGACCGCCGAAATCCCCCACAGGCTACCTGCTCAACGGCAGGTTATCCCCACTCCCGAACCCAACGAGAGTGTTGTATTTGTTTCCCACTTCCTCCGAGGGCTAGGCTTTAGTCTTGATCCCTTCGTAAGAGGGCTCATGTTCTATTACGGGCTAGATTTCCATGATCTAGCTCTAGATTCCATCCTTCACATCTCGTCGTTTATCGTCGTGTGTGACGCCTTCCTCCGCATTACCCCACACTTCGGCTTATGGCTCAAGACCTTCAATGTGAAGCCGAAGATGATCGACGGGTGACACGCGGAGTGCGGAGGCGCTATAATCAGCAAAGGTGCCAACGCCCTATGGACAAAGGGTTCCTTCCCGGAGGTGTCCGACTTATGGCAAGGGGAATGGTTTTACATCACAGCACCCTGAGGTACAAAGCAGGCGGCCGCCCCAGCCTTCTGCTTGGGCCCTCCGCCCCAACTCTCATCATGGGTCAACTAAGGGCTGGACTGGGGGCCAGTTAATGACATGCTGACATTGCAAAGCCGCATTCGAGATCTCCTGCAGAGGGATGTCAGTCTTGTCAAAGTAATTCAACTAATGCTAGTTCGTCGGGTCCTGCCATGCCAACGCCGATCTCTCCGTATGTGGGAGTTCAACCCGGAAGGACCGCGACTACTCAACACTTCTTCGGTGTGACGCTCGAAGGGATGTATCGATTATTCTTCGGATCACGAATAAAGTGTCCGGACATCACCGAGGATGCGAGTCTGAACTGCAACCATCCAGATACCCAAGTAAGTAACTCCGTGACCGAACATACTGTTTATTATATTTGTCACAACATCATTCTGAAAAATTGCCCTCGGCCAGGACTGGATAAGAAAGGTGGAGAGGATCGGGTGTTCGGCCCCTCTTCCTGAAGGCTCGTTGGATCCTGTATTAACTAGGATGCTGGATCGCGCACCCTATCAAGTGCCATTAGGAGAAGATGAGGGGAGGAATAGAGAAGCCGAAAGCGGGCTTCATACGTTACACGTCCAAACCGGGCGAATTAGTGCCTCCGCAAAGGAGGATGATCGGGGAGGTGAATCTAGGATCCCCTCTTCGCATGGGAAGAAAAGGACAACCCCTGAAGACTTGGAAACGGAGGTTTCCAAACGAGGGAAGAAACCTTCACTAGGGGGCCCTTCCTCGGAGGGCGTCCTTACCGCATAGCACCCACAAGGGGGCCAGCCGTCAACCGAGCTGTAAGTGAACAAAGGCACTTTGGTAAATATATCCTGCTTTTTCTTTGAGAATAACAACCGAGACATATGGTTTGCAGTCTGGCTCACTGCCCTTCTCAACAAAGTTCATCTTCGGGGGATCTTCTTCCGGAGATGATGGAGAGCGAAACGCCTCCCCCTGCTTCCCCGCCTCGTGAGACGGACAACCCTGAGGTGTCATCGCGGAGGATTTCTCCTGATCCGCAAAGGCTAGAAGGTAACTCTTCAGCTGCCCGAAGTCCAGGGTTCTCGGCTCCTAAGGAGACCAACAGAAAAAGCCCGGGACTATCCGATGTACAACCGGACACATTGATGGTCTTTTGGAGCAAGCGGCTATCTCAGAGGCACATCATACCTTAATGGGTACGGTGGTTGAGAGGATCTCATCCGCCAAAAGCGGGTTGAATGAAGCTTTTACGAGCCTACTAAGAGGCTTTGAGGTACGCAAAGTAATATATATATATTTTACTGTATCGCACACGCTAGGTGTGCTCTATATAGATAGTAGCCCCTGAGACTCCGGTTGCCGTCCAGAGGCGGCAAGCAAAGGATGATAGTCTCAGGTAATGATAGCGCTGCTTTCATGCGCAGGCGGCTGAGGGTCCGGCGGCTGACCGGACTGCTGATTTTGCCAAATTGAGGTGGCAGCTTGATGTGGCAGATGCGGACATCACGCTTGTGAACAAGCAGCTTGACGAGGCACAGGGTATGTATATTTGGGTGGTCAGCAAATATTACGAGGAGCATGATGCTAGTATCTATAATATGCTTTGACTGCAGATGGAGTTTCCGCCGTGGAGACCCTTCGGGCAGAACTTGTCCGAGCCAAGGAACAAGCCAGGAGAAGTGATGTGGCCGCCCTGAAGACGGCCGAAGAGTTAAAAGCCGAACAGGCTGCTCATCGCCAGAGCGGAGATAAAATAGCCAACATGGCTCTTGAGCTGCAAAATGCCGCCAGCCGATATGAGTTCCTTGAAAGGGAAAGCCAAGACAAAGTGGCTGACCTAAAGAAGGCCTTGGAAGTAGCCAAGGAAACACGCTCTGAAATAAGAGCGGCACGGGAGGAGCTTCGTCAAGCCGGAGATATCGCGGCTGGGAAGCCCTTTTTATTGCGGACGAAGTTCGGCGATCCGAAGTATGCCCCTCTTGAACAATTGTGGAGTTCTGCAGACGCATACTTGGATTTAGCAAAGAGTGCTGCTGATGCGACTGAGTATTTCAAAGATCAGAAAGATGTAACATCCCAAAAATTTAACCAAATTTTTGATAATTAAAATTTTGCCAGGAGTTTTAAATTTTTCTTTCTGGATTATTTTCTGTGGAGTTCAGAGCATCTCTTTTAATTTTGAGGATAATTATCTTTCCCAGTGGAGCTTTCCAAAAATATTAAAATTTTATGCTCTCTGTATAACAATTTCTTAATCAGTAGATTTATTTATTAAATTATTTCACACTGAGCTTTAATCATTAAAATGGCTTGTTTGAATTTTTGGAGCTCTGTTTGTACTGCAACCTGTTGATAGATTTAACTAATTTTACAACCAAAATTTGGAGATGTCATGTGATGCCCCCAGATCACTTGTGTAATAATAAAATTATTTCATTGCTTATTTTGAGTGTTACACATGATTTTCTTCTCTGGTCCAGTGGGCATTTTTGCACTACAACCCATTTAAATATTTCCCTAGAGCCTCCACCAAAATTATGGGATATTAGTAGTAGCATGCCATCCAACTTTATGCAAAAACATAGTGATATCCTTTGAAAAATTTGAGTGCATCAACCTCTTTTTCATTCTGGACCAGACTTATGTTTTCTACTGCAACCCCATCCTTCCTTGCTCAAGTGACCTTGTGCTTTCTCATGCTTGTAGCCAGCCCTGCAAAACCCTTAAGTCCAGGATCATGCACTCTTTGGAACATTTTTGGTCCATGTAATAATGCCATCTACTCCCTGTCCAGTAATGTAGTTTTGCAAAACTTGCACTAGCAAGTTTCCCCTTTTTGCAAACTAACTTCACCACCCTCTCTTGCACCCATAGAGACACTGATCTGGAGAATTTGGCCACTCCAAGAACTACCTAAGTGCCTTTGACATTCTGTTAAACACCCTGAGTGCACAGCCAGATTTGGCATGACTTCAAGTTTACTTAGTAAACTTGAACCCCTGACCAATCCACCATGTCCCTTTAGTCCCTTGCTAACCTTAGACTAGTCCTGTTTCTTGCCAGCTTCAACCGCGACCTCTAGGCTGCCCTGTCATTTCGTCGAGCATGTCCCGGGCATGCTCTGGGCGCGCCCAGAGCGTGCGTTTGGCACCCACGAGCGCCCGAGCCGCCGCATCACGCCCCGCACTCAATCTGGCCCGTGACCGGTCCCAGCCAACACTCCCTGTTCCCCTGCACCGCCACACCACCCCGACCAACCTGGCACCCCATAGCTCCACCGTCGGGACGGCCGTGGCGGCTAGCTGGCGGACGCTTGCAGCCCCGGCCATGTCGGCGCCGCCCAAGCCACCAGCGCTTGCCACCTGCCTCCTGGAGCAGTGCGTGCTCATCCACAACTCCGTCCTCTAGCGCGCGTCACCGCCACGTCGCCCTAGCTACAGAACAGCGGTCGTCGGCAAGCTTATCCACGGCCGCCGCAAACCGACCTCAATCGCCTATATAAGGAGACCCCGAGCTCAAACCCGCACGAAGGCAGTCTCACACCGTCCCACTCGTGCCCCCTTAGCCGTCGATCGATGGGAAAGGGTCGTCTCCTTCCTCTCCAGCAACTCCAGCCGCCGTCACTAACCAGGCCATTCCGGCGCCACCAAGACCTCCCCCTCTCCACTCTCTCCACCAGGAACCCCCTCACCCTCTCGTGAGTCCGTCCCCCTACTCAGTCTTGATCGGGACTCACCGCGGGCGAGATCACACTTTTTCCGACGGCCTCCGTCCGCCGCGGAGCTCGCCGCCGGCAGCTCCGTCCACCCCAGAGGACAAAACCACCACCGGAGTAACCGCCTCGACCCTCTGAGCCCGCGGGTGACCTCCGTTTGTCAAGCGGTGCCGCTGTTCGCCGGCGAGCGTCGCTGGAGTCCCGCCCCCTCTCTCGGGCGGAGGAAGAGGAGGGAAGTGGACTAGTCAAACCTGACTAGTGGGCCAGGCGGGCCCACTGTCAGCGACTCAGGCACAATCCACGCTGGATAAGTGGAAGCGCATTTCCAAAATGCGCCTTCGACGTGTACGTATATTTCAAAGCGTTTTCTTTTCTGTTCTTATTTAAATATCAGAATTTTGACCAAACTTTGACCATCTGTATCTTTTTAAATACAGCTCCAAATGAATTAATTCTTTTTCCTACCTCTTTCAAATATTGTCTAGTTTATTTTAAGATTTATTTGAAAAATTTTGAAAACAACTTTTAGTGCCGTTTTGTGTTGCGTGTTAATTCACATATATTCTTTTAAATAGGATTTTTGAAGATTTCAAGATGTTTTGGATGCACCCTTCATTCTCATGACCTGAAGGCAAGCATTCTGAACCCTGGTGTAATACTTTTGTGTGTGTTGTTGACTCGGTAATAACACCACCTCGACGCGTGCATGCGTCATTTTATGTGAGGATATGATCCTACCCATGGGTGCATATTGATGATTTTATGCTGATGAAGTTGGTATGATTTGTGATGGAAATCACCGTCATACGTCTTTCTTGCATACCTGAAGGGAAGCCGGGAAGGCCTCTGTCTTGGGTAGACACGGTCTTGTACCTAATCCTCCGTCGAGACGGTCGTGTCCGGTATGGCATGAGGGGTATGTCGCGTGATGTTTCTATCTGTTGTTTGAAATATATGCATTGTTATGTTAATCATGCAGGAAATATTACAACCTCCTGAGTCGACCGTAGATCGAGTCTTGTGCCAGTAACCCCCATTCTTGTTTTGTACTACCTCTCGCCTCTACGATAAGTAGGGTACGGTTCAGTAAGTTGTCAACCCCTTTCCTAGCACACACCGTACAGAGAGGCCGTGGTGGAAGATACTGGAGGCATCCGGTAGTCATGCCACTGGGTCCGGAACGTGGGTGTTTCGGTTGTAGCCGAAGGGGATAGCTTCCCCAGTTTGCGCGTGGTATAAATTTTGTGATCCCATGTTATGTCGAGGTTGTAGCCTCCCCACTTAGAGTTTTGCTTGACAGGTGTCGTGGGTGATTCCAGACACAGGTGAGTTAAGCTGGTGTGTGCAAGTTAGGTGTGTTTCGAACAAAAAGACCGTAGATGGAATTAGTCCCGATAGAAATTCGTTACTCGTGGGTAAAGAGTACACCCTTTGCAGAGATTAAAACCTATTCGAATAGCCGTGTCCGTGGTTAAGGACTACAGTCTAGGATGGGTCAAGTGTCGGTCTTAATGTCGGTCTTCGGAGGTGAAACTGTTAAACCAGAACTGGAATTACTACCTGTGACTTGGGATAATTATGATTATTGTTATTGTTGACTAACCCGTGTTATTATTGTTATTATCGAGTATCTCTGGGATGGTTCTACCTCTGGGATATTCACTATGATTGTTTCTTTTAAAGCAATGTATGTGGTGTCGCTCAGACGCCCGACGGTGGCATTTCTTTTAAAGCCCTGTATGTGGTGTCGCTCAGACGCCCGACTGTGGCATTTCTTTTAAAGCCCTGTATGTGGTGTCGCTCAGACGCCCGACTCTGGCATTTCTTTTAAAGCCCTTTATGTGGTGTCGCTCAGACGCCCGACTGTGGCATTTCTTTTAAAAGCCCTGTATGTGGTGTCGCTGAGACACCCGACTGTGGCATTTCTTTTAAAGCCCTTTATGTGGTGTCGCTCAGACGCCCGACTGTGGCATTTCTTTTAAAAGCCATGTATGTGGTGTCGCTCAGACGCCCGACTGTGGCATTTCTTTTAAAGCCCTGTATGTGGTGTCGCTCAGACGCCCGACTGTGGCATTTCTCTTAAAGCCCTATATGTGGTGTCGCTCAGACGCCCGACTGTGGCACGTTTATTATTTGTTTCAAAATTTTAATATTGCCATGTTATTGCATATTCATATTTAACATGCTTGTGCGCATCAGAGCTTTATTTATCATTGGTGACTGATGTCATGTTCATATAATATTTTCAGCATATCACTATCATATTATGCCTGTGTTCATAATGTTTGCGAGTACATTCAAAGTACTCACTGTCTTGTCCCTGGCTATTGTCTTGGCCAGATTTTTCTTGCGCGGAGAGGAGCAACCACCCGACAGCCCCGGAACTTAAGCAACGGTGATAGCAGTCTCGCGAAGATAGGAGTTAACCTGGTCAGCTGTTCCTGTGGAAACATGGAGTCCCATAGACACTGATGATCCACAAGCCGCTTCCGCCATCAACCACTAGAAGCCATTTGTTGTACTCACAGGCCAGAATGGTCTTGTACTGCATATTTTGTATTTTGCTTGGAATTTCTGTATCAAGTTGGTGCCTCATCAGCTAACAGTTATCCTGGGGCTGGTGAGCACAAGGGCCATTTTCTGGAAATTAATACCCAGAGAATCGGTCCCCACAAAAGATCATGAGGTGGAAAGATTGTTCTGGTCGCAGTTCAGTAATCCAAGGCGTCCGCTGCTGTTGAATGAGCAAATGGCCGAGTGGGCCGAGCTCCATAGGTTGTCCAAGCCTGCCATGAAGGCTGTCGTGAATCATCTGTGACTGAAGGAACCAAGTCCGGATAGTTATTTTGGTTTAGTGCAACGATTTCTTCGTGTTGTGCCGCATATCGACGTTGTCAAGAGCTCGGCGTGCATAGAGGGTGCGCAGATGGCTCTTTCCCATGTTAAGACATATTGGGCGCAGATGGAGGACACTGCTGTTGCAACCAGGGGTCCGCCCGGGGGTCAGGACTCGCCCGAGCACTATTTTGAAGAAGTCCTAGAAAGTGCCCGTTTAATAGAGGCTCAGTCCTCAAAGAGTACCATGTTCCCGTGACATGTATCTTGATTGTAAGAACAATGCTATTTTGATTATAAAGGCTGTATTTATACTTTTGCCCGTAAAGTATTATAGTGCCTCATGTGCGGCCGTCTATGTATGTATTATATAACCTGAAAGTTTGCAGTCGTCGGCTTCAGCCCCCACGCATATAATGCGGGGGTGTTCAGTAAAGTGCGTACTCACACTTGATCCAATATCTTGGTCCATTTAAGGAGGTGATAGCGCGGCGAACAAGGCAATCAGACTATATAGCTTTAACACTTTCACTTAGCCATAGGAGTTTGACGGTGGGGCTACTATATAGCCCCTGGTACTTCCGTGTTCATCCAAATACGGTGCGCGTACATACGTGACCGGGAAACCGCTCCTTCGTTAATGCGGAGGAATCACAAAGATTCCACTGAGTCATCGAGTGGTTGACCAGTCTCTCGCTTTATCATGACAGTCAGTTTTCGGCTTTCGCTACTGAGGTGCTCATCTAGGTGAACCAGGGCACAATAGCAGTAGTTCTCCCGGTGCCACCTTAGCCGATAGAGCAGAACATAAGGTAGCAAAACACGGGAGCCGGGCAAACCCAACTATTGACCAAAGACATGATTCGGAGCTGATGCATATAAGGCCAAACTCGCGACGCCGAACACTCCCGAAGGTATTTGGACTTTAAAACATATACTGGGCTCAGTATCACCCTCGATAATGATCCCTGAATTTTCGGATACGTGAGCAACTGTGATAGGGGCATAAATCCCAAAAACACATTGATTGCTGCCCTTGAAACGTCTATTTTAGATCAGCGAATAATAAACTTGCTAATAACGCCAACCAAGAGGGATTGAACCAACAAGAGATGAAAAAGAAGGTTTACACAGGGACTTAATCTAAAAAGAAACCTTTGAACGGGGCCCTGCTGCACGTCTGCGCCTTTATCTCCATTGTGTCGTATCCTGGAAGGGTGTAGCACCATGGTCATCTGAAACGAAAAAGGAAAAGCCCAGGTGAAAGAATCTGGTGTGACCGTGCGAAAAAGTTGGTTACTCTTAATGAACCATGAGAATTCAATTTCTTGACTGTAAATAGGATCCAGCCGAACTATGGATCTTTTTCGTGCGGGCAGCCCCTAGCACCACATATGGGGGTATAGCTGTTTAGTCAAGCTCAGGTTTATCTGGGCTACTACAAATAGTGGTGCGTCAGACACGTCTAGCCGTGTCCGTGGTCTTCGACGACCGATTAACTACTTGGGTTGGAGGGGCCGGTCAGTAGTTCGGCTGCTAGAGCCGCCACATATTCTTCCGCACGCAGGGAACGCTCTGTATTTCCGCTAATTGTGATGATGCCATGTGGGCCGGGCATCTTAAGCTTAAGATAATCGTAACGCGGTACTGCATTGAAACGAGCGAAGGCCGTTCTTTCGAGTAATGCGTGATAGCTGCTTCGGAATGGAGCGATATTGCAGATTAGTTCTTCGCTTCGAAAGTTGTCGGGAGAACCGAATACAACCTCTAGTGTTAGAGAGCCCGTGCAGCGGGCCTCTACCCCTGGTATTACTCCATTAAAGGTGGTATTTCTTAGGCTGATTCTTGACGGGTCTATCCCCATCTTGCGGATAGTGTCCTGATATATCAAATTAAGACTACTACCGTCGTCCATGAGGACTTGGGTGAGATGGTATCCGTTAATTATTGGGTCGAGCACCAAGGCAACCGAACCTCCATGTCGGATACTAGTCGGATGATCCTTACGATCAAAAGTGATCGGGCAGGCCGACCATCATTTGAATTTGGGGGCGACGGGTTCTACAGCATATACATCTCGGAGTGCACGTTTGCACGTCCTCTTTGGTATGTGGGTTGCGTAAATCATGTTCACTGTTTTGACCTCAGGTGGAATTGTTTTTTAACCCCCAGTGTTCAGCTGGCGAGGCTCGTCCTCGTCTTCACTTGGCATTTCCCTCCCCTTGTGTTCGGCGTTTAGCTTGCCGGCCTGCTTGAAGACCCAGCATTCTCTGTTGGTGTGATTTGCATGTTTTTCGGGGGTGCCATGAATCTGACATGATCTGACTAGAATTTTGTTTAGGCTGGACGGCCCATCTCTTCTGCCTTTAAATGGCTTTTTCCGTTGACCGGGTTGAGAGCCCCTGAATCCGGCGTTTACCACCGTGTTGTGTGGGTTGTCTTTGTTGTTTCGACGCTTGTTTTTATTGTGTCACGACTTCCCATTGCCGTCCCTGATTTCGGATGTGCCTGGGTCGCTGGTGCTGCTGCGGGCCAACCAACTGTCTTCGCCCGCGCAAAAGCGGGTCATAAGGCTTGTTAGGGCTGCCATTGTCCTCGGCTTTTCCTGGACGAGGTGTCTGGCGAGCCATTCGTCCCGGACACTGTGCTTGAAAGCCGCTAAGGCTTCGGCATTCGGGCAGTGGACGATTTGATTCTTCTTGGTGAGAAATCTGTTCCAAAGCTTACGGGCTCACTCTCCGGGTTGTTGGATTATGTTACTTAAATCATCTGCATCCGGAGGTCGGACATAGGTCCCTTGAAAATTAGCCCTGAAAGCATCCTCAATTTCTTCCCAACTTCCAATTGAGTTTTCGGGGAGGATTTTCAACCAGTGCCGAGATAGTCCTTTCAACTTGAGGGGCAGGTATTTGATGGTGTGGAGGTCATCTCCGCGAGCCATGTGGATGTGAAGAATAAAGTGCTCAGTCCAGACCGTAGGGTCTGTCGTTCCGTCGTATGCCTCTATGTTTACGGGTTTAAATCCCTCTAGAAATTCATGATCCAGCACCTCACCGGTGAAGCACAGGGGGTGTGCGGCACCCCTGTATTTGGATGTGTCATGGCATGCTTCTGACGGTTGTAGTGTTCGGTGTTGATTCCGAGCTGGTATTCGATCAGTATAGTCGTTTTGGTGGCCGTGATCCTGCGCCGGAGCACGCTTCCTAGATCCATAGATGGACTTGGCCATGCCGGCTTTTTTGTCCAGGTGCTCGTGTAAATCATGTGCTGACTTGTGTGCAGCGTCATTAGCCGCCCTGTCAAGGCCACGGGGTGGTCGGTTCGGCAGATCGGCCGTATTATTTTTTGGCGGAATGGGCGCTATAGCCTCATCGTCAAATTCGGGCAGCAGCTTGCGCTTTTGGGTAGCTCTTTGTGTAGCGACCGCCACCGTATTTTTCGTTAGTGTCGAGCACTTTGTTCCATCTGCGGTTGAGCGTGTCCTACGCGGCCTTAAGCCTTTGCTTCTGCTTCTTCAAGCTCCTCGCGGTGGCGATAAGCCTTCTATGGAGGTTCTCTTGTTCCAAGTGCTTTTCTGGGATGATGAATGCATCGTCATCCAGACTGTTCTCCTCTCCGGAGACAGGTTGATGAGTTTTACCCTTAGCATCGCTATAACCGGACAGCGGCCCCGGACTATGTTCGCCATCCCCTGGCTCATCCTCCTCCATCGCTGGGTCCATGGGGTCGTTGTTACCTTTAGAGTCGTTCGGGGTATTATTCTATCTTGTGCCATTATCGTTGTTTTTGCTATGGCGGGATTTAGAGTGGCGCCGCTGACGTTGGCGCTTTGGTTGCTTCTCAAGAGGATTATCCTCCTTTGCATCCTTCCGTTCCTCCCCATTGTTTAATTTGGGTGTGTCCACCATGTATATATCATATGATGAGGTGGTTGTCCAGCGCCCTTTGGGCGGTGGTTCCTATTCTTCTCCGGCATCGTCGTCCGTACCATCGGTGTCTTCGGAGTCGAAATCAAGCATGTCAGCTGAGTCGTCGACAGTGGCTATTAAGTGGGTGGTGGGTGGGGAACGAATTTCTTTGTCGTCCGCTTCCCACTCAAGCCGGACATAGTTTGGCCAAGAGTCTCCAGACAGGGAGAGAGATTTCAGTGAATTTAGCATGTCGCCCAAAGGCGAGTGCTGAAAGATATCCGCGGAGGTAAACTCCATGATTGGTGCCCAATCAGATTCGATAGGCACGGATGTGCGCGGTTCGAAGCCTATGGCCGGAGACGAGTCCGAGGGTTCGATGACACAGACCTCATTGGAGGCGAAGTCTGTGTTCGGCTCTATTGCCGATGAGTGTGCGGCCTCCATGGCGGAGTCTAGCCACCCATCCTCGGAGGGCACAATTTGCTCCAGATCTAAGGCCAGGGCAGCTATAGGTGCGTTCTCCTGAACACCGTCCGATGGCAGATCTATGTCATGCTCATCATGACTATACGGCGCACCTGTCATGGGCTCGAATCCGTCAAAGATCAAGTCTCCGCGGATGTCGGTAGTGTAGTTCAGGCTTCCAAAACTGACCTAATGGCCAGGGGCGTAGCTATTGATCTACTCCAGGTGGCCAAGCGAGTTGGCCTGCAGTGCGAAGCCGCCGAATACGAAGATCTGTCCGAGGAGGAAAATCTCACCCTGGACCGCATCGTTGTGGATGATTGAAGGAGCCATCAAGCCTTATCGTGACAACACAGTGGAACTCTCAATGAAATCACCAATTTTGGTGCCAAAACAAGCGGATCTCGGGTAGGGGGTCCCGAGCTGTGCGTCTAAGGCTAATGGTAATAGGAGGTGGGGGACACAATGTTTACCCAGGTTCGAGCCCTCTCTATGGAGGTAATACCTTACTTCTTGCTTGATTGATCTTGATGATATGATTATTACAAGAGTTGATCTACCACGAGATCGTAGAGGCTAAACCCTAGAAGCTAGCCTATGATTCTGATTGTTGTTGTCCTATGGACTAAACCCTCCGGTTTATATAGACACCGGAGGGGGCTAGGGTTACACAGAGTCGATTATAGAGAAGGAAATCTACATGTCCGAATTGCCAAGCTTGCCTTCCACGCAAAGGAGAGTCCCACCTGGACACGGGACGAAGTCTTCAATCTTGTATCTTCATAGTCCAACAGTCCAACACAAGTACATAGTTTGATTGTCCGAGGACCCCCTAACCCAGGACTCCCTCAGGCTCCTTCATAGAAACTTCTGACCTGTGGCAGCAGGAGTGGTTCTACATCACCGAACCCCGTGGTACCAGGTGGGAAACTACACCTGCGTTCCGATCCAGCCCTCCATTACAGCTCGCATCATGGATTAATAAGGGGCTGGACTAGGGATCCACTGATGAAGTGCAGACGCTGCAAAGCCACATTTGGAGCCTCATTGAAAAGGACACCAGTCTCATCTACGTAATCCAAGTAATGCTGGTCAGGCGGGTCCTACCGTGCCAGCGACGACCTCTCCGTATGTGGGAGTTTAATCTAGAAGGACCGCGAACCCTTCAGCACTTCGCTCGGAGGAATGTGGAAATCATTCTTTGGGACACGAAAACAGTGGCCGGATACTACAGAGGACATCGGCCTTCACTGCAACCATCCGGATACCTCGGTAAGTACTCGACTTCCGAACATAGTTTATTCAAATTTCTCATGACAATATAATGAGAAAATCAAACTTGGCCAGGGATGGATAAAGAAGGTGGAGAGAATTAGGTGTTCGTCCCCTCTTCCCGAAGACTCAGCTGATCCGGTGTTAACAAGGATGCTAGCTCCGGCACCCTACCAAGTGCCGACAAGGGAAGACAAGGAGGAGGGCAAGGAGGCCCAAGGTGGCCTTCATTCTAGAGGCATGCCAGGCGCCTTGTCCAGGGAGATTGGGACTCCCACTTTCGAAGATGGAAGGGAGGGGAAAACTGACACTCCTTCTCCTCAAGGGAATAAGAGGACCGCCTCCGAACACTTGGAGATAGAAGCTTCTAAGAGGGGGAAGATATCCCTGTCAGGGGGTTCTGGTTCGGGAGGTGACGTTAACACGCAGCATCTTCGTAAAGATAGGCCCTTAGTAGAATCGTAAGTGAACAAGGGTGTTTTAAACATACCCCGTTCTTTCCTAGTTGTAAGGGTAATAATTAAAGTATATGTTTGTAGTCCGGCATGCAGCCTTCCTCAACAGTCCTCCTCCTCGGGGGGTCTTCTTTTGGAGATGATGGAGAGCGAGACGCCTCCATAGATAGGGATGGCACCCGCAGGGTATGGGTACGGATGGGGCCACCCCATACCCTTACCCGTCCACCTTGAACTTACCCATCACCCATGCCCATACCCATCAAGGGTACAATTGTTTCTCATACCCGTCACCCGACAGGGTATATGGGTACCCCGCAGGTAAAAATACCCGCGTATACAACACATCAATTGAGTAGAAAATAGTTGTAAAAAGCCACATATAATCATTATTAATAGCAACACATTTTAAACAATAATGTACAACAACATAATGTAACAACAACACATTCTCATAAACAAAAATACTTGCCTATAAAGCGACACATAAAAATGTTAAGCAACAACACATAAGCATACACTTTAAGTTCACAAAATCATGATAAATTATAGTGATACTTTGACTACACATTAGAGTTTTTACCTAGCACGATTAGGTGGGGAAAATTAATACAATAGGATATTAAAGGGAACCCACTTGTCAACATTTTAGATGGGTGCATGGGTACGCGGGCATGGGTTATACGATCCCATACCCGCACCCTCTCAACCCGATGGGTATGATATTTTTCCCATTTAAGTACCCATGGGTAAATTTTTGTCCCATACCCTTACCCTAATAGGGTTTTTACCCGCTGGGTACGCGGGTAATGGGTACCCATTGCCATCCCTATCCACAGATCTCCCCGCCCGACAGGGCAGACGATGTCGAGGTGTCGTCTCGAAGGATCTCTCCCGATCAACAAACGGTGCGAGGGACAGTGAAGACCGGGCCCGAAGGCAATACTTCGGCCGTCCAAGGTTCATGGTGTGCGGCCCCTACAGGGACCAACAATAAAGGCCCCGAACTATTCGATTTCCGAGGGGCGGCGCCATCTGCTCCGGATTCGGAGGCGCGGGATACCTTGATGGACGCATTGCTTCATGCGTCCGTCTCAGAGGATCATCATACTTTGATGGGTACGGTGGTTGAGAGGGTTTGGTCCGCGAAAAACAGATTGAATGAAGCTTGTATGAGCCTGCTAAGAGGCTTCGAGGTACGTGATGTAATATTTTTAATTGTGTTATAAACGCAAAATGCGCCTGTGTATAGATAGTAGCCCCTGAGACTCTGGTTGGCGTCCAAAGGTGGGTGATTAGAGGATTAAGAAATATATGCTTAGGAAATGATCTGACTAATTGAAACACAGGTTATTACATCTGTGGCCATTACCCGAGCTACAAAGATTGAATATCTGAAGCAGAAAGTTGATGTGGTGGATGATGACATCACGCTTATGAACAGGCGGCTCGACAAAGCGCAAGGTATGTCTTTAAGGCACTTAGTATATGCAATTATTATGATATGAGCATGTCGCTGAGAAATTGTATACCAAAATATGCATAACTGCAGATAGTGCCGCCCCGGTTGAGTCCCTTCGGGCTGAGCTTGCCCAGGCCAAAGAGCAGGCCAGGATGAGTAATGCGGCTGCCGAAAAGGCAGCTACTGAATTACGGGCTGAACAGGCTGCTCGGCGCCAGTGCGAGGAGAAAATATCTACTATGGCACTTGAGCTAAAGGATGCCCCTAGCCGATGTGACTTCCTCAAGAGAGATAACAAAATCAAAACGGCTGATCTTGACAAGGCCTTACAAGAGGCGCGGGAAGCACAGTCCGAGTCTAGAGCGGCTCGGGAAGAGATCCGACAAGCTGGGGAGATCGCGGCTGGTAAACCCTTCTTATTGCAAATTAAATTTGGTGATCCAAAATATGCCCCGCTTAATCATATGTGGAGTTCTCCAGACGCATTATTGGACTTGCCGAAGAGTGTCTGTGATGCAACGCAGTTTTTCCAAGCCCAAGAAGGACATGCAACGGAAAAGCTTTTCTGGTCGCAATTTAGCATGCCAAAGCGTCCATTGTTGCTGAACGAACAAATGGCCCTGTGGGCCGAGCTCCGCAAGCTATCCGGATCTTCTATGAAGGACATCGTAGTCCGGCTGTGGCCGACTGAGCCAATTCCAAATAGTTATTTTGGTTTGGTGCGGTGACTTGTTGATGCGGTGCCGCGTATCAACGCTGTGAAGCGGTCAACGTGCATAGAAGGTGCACGGATGGGCTTTGCCCGCATCAAGATATATTGGACAAATATGAAGGCCACCGATATTGCAGCGAAAGGTCCACCCAAGGGTAAGGACCATTACCCGCCAGAGCATTATTTTGAGGTGTCCTAGGGGGTTCCCGCTTGATAGAGGGTCAGTGCTCGAAAGATATAATGTTCGAGTGAGGTGGTTCGAAATTGTAAAAACAATATTATGATATATTTAAGGCTATGTTTTTGGAGCCTCCTGTGCGGCCGTTTTTATATAATCTGAAAGTTTGCCAGTCGTCGGCTTCTGCCCCCTCGCGTAGAACGCGAGGGTGTTCGGAAAAGCACTTGATCACTCTTGACCCAACGTCTTGGTCCATTAAGGAGGTGTCAATGCGGCGAACCAGGCAATCGGACTATAGGGATTTAACACTTTCACTTAGCCATAGGAGTTTGACGGTGGGTCTATGATATAGCCCCTGGTATGTACGGGTTATCCGAATACGGCGCGTTTGACATACGTGACCGGAAGAACGGTCCTTCGTGTAATACGGAAGGAATCGCGAAGATTCCGATGAGTCATCGAGTGGTTGACCAGCTCTCGCCGCATCATGACAGTCAGTTTTCGGCATTCTCTACTCAGGTGCTCATCCGGACGAACCAGGACACAATCGTAGTAGTTCTCCCTTTACTACCTTAGCCGATAGAGCGGAACGTAAGGTAGCAAGCACAGGAGCCAGGCAATGATACCTCTCCAACATATCTACTTTTCCAAACACTTTTGCCCTTGTTTTGGACTCTAACTTGCATGATTGGACTGAAACTACCCCGGACTGACGTTGTTTTCAGCAGAACTGCCATGATGTTGTTTTATGTGTAGAAAAGAAAAGTTCTCGGAATGTCCTGAAAATCCACGGAGGCACTTTTTGGAAAATATAAAAAATACTGGCGAAATAATCAAGACCAGGGGGCCCACACGCTAACCACGAGGGTGGGGGCGCGCCCCCTCCCCCTGGGCGTGCCCCCTGTCTCGTGGGGCCCCTGGACCTCCACCGACCTCAACTCCAACTCCATATATTCATGTTCGGGGAGAAAAAAATCAGAGAGAATGTTTCATCGCGTTTTATGATACGGAGCCGCCGCCAAGCCCTAATCTCTCTCGGGAGGGCTGATCTGGAGTCCGTTCGGGGCTCCAGAGAGGGGGATTCGTCGCCGTCGTCATCATCAACCATCCTCCATCACCAATTTCATGATGCTCACCGTCGTGCATGAGTAATTCCATCGTAGGCTTGTTGGACGGTGATGGGTTGGATGATATTTACCATGTAATCAACTTAATTTTGTTAGGGTTTGATCCCTAGTATCCACTATGTTCTGAGATTGATGTTGCTATGACTTTGCTATGCTTAATGATTGTCAATAGGGCCTGAGTGCCATGATTTCAGATCTGAACCTATATGTTTTCATGAATATATGTGTGTTCTTGATCCTATCTTGCAAGTCTATAGTCACCTATTATGTGTTATGATCCAACAACCCCGAAGTGACAATAATCGGGATACTTCTCGGTGATGACCGTAGTTTGAGGAGTTCATGTATTCACTATGTGATAATGCTTTGTTCTGGTTCTCTATTAAAAGGAGGCCTTAATATCCCTTTGTTTCCACTAGGACCCCGCTGCCATGGGAGGGTAGGACAAAAGATGTCATGCAAGTTCTTTTCCATAAGCACGTATGACTATTTACGGAATACATGCCTACATTACATTGATGAACTGGAGCTAGTTTTGTGTCACCCTATGTTATAGCTATTACATGAGGAATCGCATCCGGCATAATTATCCATCACTGATCCATTGCCTACGAGCTTTTCATATATTGTTCTTCGCTTATTTACTTTTCTGTTGCTATTGTTACAATCACTACAAAACCCAAAAATATTACTTTTGCTATCGTTACCTTTATTATCATACTACTTTTCTACTAAATACTTTGCTACAGATACTAACTTATCCAGGTGTGGTTGAATTGACAACTCAACTGCTAATATTCAAGAATATTCTTTGGTTCCCCTTGTGTGGAATCAATAAAATTAGGTTGAATACTTTACCCTCGAAAGTTGTTGCGATCCCCTAGACTTGTGGGTTATCAAGACTAATTTCTGGTGCCGTTGCCGGGGATCATAGCTCTATTCTTTGAGTAACTTGGGATTTATATCTGTTGATCACTATTAAGAACTTGAAAGACGCGAAAACTATGATCTATCCCTCAACTATGAGGGGAGGTAAGGAACTGCCATCTAGCTCTGCACTAGATTCTCCTTCTGTTTTGAGTAAACTTGCGACACCTAAACCTGCTACTGCTATGAATTCTGATATGTCGCATGTTATTGAGGATGCCACTTCTGCTATGCATGATACTTATGATGAAACTAATTCTGTGCATGATACTACTTTGCCATTAGGTGAATTTCTTGATGAACAACTTGCTAGGGTTAGGGGGAATGAAATTACTGAAGATGCTATTATTGATGATAGTGATGATGAAAATTCTCCCAATGATTATGAATTGCATGTTGTTCCTGAGGGTTATGTTATGAATGAAGAAACTGCTAGAGCTATCTTTGCTTGCAATGAAAATTATTAGCTAAATGAAAGCAGCAGTCTCTTAATGCTAGAATGAAACCTGACCCTGCTTTTGCTACTTCACCTATCTGTGTTACTGATAAGGATTATGAATTCTCTGATGATCTTGAGATTATTACTTTAGTTGAATCTGATCCTTTTTATGGCCTTGAATCTGAAACTGTTGTGGCACATCTTACCAAGTTGAATGATATAGCTACCCTGTTTACTTATCTGAACGTGTACGTACATATATACTGGTCGATGTAGAGGTGCGCACGTGTCGTAGTAGAGGCGCGTACGTGTCGTAGTAGAGGCGCGCACGTAGCATGTACACGTACATACAGCGGCCAGGGTGCAAGAAAGAAAATACGGCCACGTATGTACATACGGGCGGGGTCTCGAATGCCTACTCACGCATACGTACGGCCAGGGCTCGTGTACATGGCTGGGTCGGAACGGAGAAACAGCGTCGTCGTCATGTTCATGGGGAGGCAACGGAATGCATCATGTTCATCAGGAGGCAACGGAATGCGTCGTGTTCATCAGGAGGCAATGGAACGCGTGGGAGCCAACCGGCTGGGTCGGAATGGAATGCGTGGTCGTGTTCATCGGGAGGGTTTGGACGGAACAGGCGATGGAAATGAGACCTGGCGTACTGCAGAACAGAGGAAACGGCCTTGTGTTCGACCGGCCATGTTCGAAACGGGATCCTGTTCATCGGGAGGGGTGTGGCGTACCGCAAAACGGACGAAACGGACCTCCTACGGTCGAAACGGGGGTCCTATTGATCGGGAGGGGTGTGCCGTACTGCAAAACAGACGAAACGGACTTGTGTTGGAGCGCTACCGTCGAAACGGGGGTCCTGTTCATCAGGAGGGGTGTGGCGTACCATAAAACGGGACTCCACGGGATACTGTTCATCTCCACAGTCGACCTCCTCCAGCCTCCACGGGCTACCGTCAACCTCCTCTAGCCTCCACGGGCTCCTGTTCATCCAGCCTCCACCGCGCGCTACTCCACCGGCTACTGTTCAACCACCCCTCCACGGGCACCCCTCCACCGTCTACTGTTCATCCAGCCCTCCACACCACGGGGTCCTGTTCAACCACCCCTCCACGGGCACCCCTCCACCGTCTACTGTTCATCCAACCCTCCACACCAGGGGGTCCTGTTCATCCAGAGGCAACGCCACCGCTCACTGTTCATCCAACCCCCCCCCCACAACACTCACTGTTCATCCAATCGATCGGCTTCAGTTAGCAGCAGTAGTGAAGGAATCGCTCGATCTGGTTCAGTTAACAGCCATCGATCGATCGATCGGGTTCAGTAACGCATAGCCTGGAGTGCAATCGCTCGGGTTCAGTTAGAGCCCAACGCCTCGCTCGGGTTCAGTTAGAGCCAACACCTCGCACACACGAGCGTACGTGTATGAGAGAAACACGCATCGCTCGGGCCTCGACCTCCCACCGTAACCGGCAACTCCCCGAAATTATCCTCCCCCTCGCTTCTACCACGGTTTTTCCGTCATGGACGGCCCAAAGAATGTCATGCAGCTGCGTCTCCGGCCCGCCAAGGACGAAAAGCCCATTTTCTGTCATGATTTTTTGTCATAGAAGTAGGATCCCACCACATCTATGATGATACCGGGTTTTGTCACAATTATCGTCGTAGAAGTGTCATATGTATGACAGAAAAAATTTTGTTCGGCCCAAAATGTCACGGATGTGTCTTTTTTTGTAGTGATGGTAGAGAAAGAGAACCATGGGTTCAGAAACCCATGCCCTTTCCTCCTAAACCATCCAAGACAAAGAATGATGAGGATTTTGAGCGCTTTGCCAAAATGATTAGACCTATTTTCTTACGTATGTGCTTAACTGATATGCTCAAAGTAAATCCTTATGCTAAGTATATGGAGGATATCATTACAAATAAAAGAAAGATACCGGAAGCTGAAATTTCCACCATGCTTGCTAATTACACTTTTAAGGGTGGAATACCAAAGAAACTTGGAGATCCGGGTGTACCAACTATACCATGCTCCATTAAAATAAATTATGTTAGAACTGCTTTATGTGATCTTGGAGCCGGTGTTAGTGTTATGCCTCTCTCTTTATATCGTAGACTTGAATTGAATAAGTTGACACCTACTGAAATATCTTTGTGAATGGCTGATAAATCAACTGCTATACCTGTCGGTATTTCTGAGGATGTGCCTATTGTGGTTGCAAATGTCACTATCTTAACGGACTTTGTTATTCTTGATATTCCCGAGGAAGATAGTATGTCGATTATCCTTGGTAGACCTTTTCTGAATACTGCAGGGGCTGTTATTGATTGCAACAAAGGCAATGTCACTTTTCATGTTAATGGTAATGAGCATACGTACACTTTCCGAGGAAACAATCTCAAGTTCATAGAATCAATTCTATTGGAAAAGTTCCAACTATCATTATTGGAGGTTTTGAATTTCCTCTCCCTACTGCCAAGAAAAAGTATGACATTCTTATTGTTGGGGATTTTCATATCCCCGTTGAGGTAACTTAGTGTTATTCGAAATTTCTCCGGTTTCGTGTTATTCAGAATGAGTTTGTTAACAAGACTTGATCAACCTTGTTAGTGGATTCATTTTGATGATCATGAGATGGATGAAACTAGAAGGCACAACCTTCTGTACCCTCTTTTTACTTTCTGTTATTTAGAATAAATAAAGCAAAAATAGTATTATCTGTCTGTTTTCTGAATTATCCGTGCATTAAAAAATATCCCGAAAATAAAAGTGCTCCAAATGCCCTACAAATTTAGTATGATTTTTTATGGAATATTTGAGGATTTTAGGCATTGAAATCACTGCAGGAGGGGCAAGCACCAGGCCACGAGAGTGGAGGGCGCGCCCACCCCACATGGGCGTGCCCCCCTATCTCGTGGGCCCCTGGTGGCCCCCCTCCACTTATGCCAGCACCCACACACTTCATCTTCTACCCAAAAAAATCCCCATCCAGCTCAAGCACGAGTTCTAGCTCATTTTGCTGCGATTTTCGATCTCCTTGCTCAAAGCTCCATTCACAAAACTGCTTTGCGAGATTGTTGCTTGGTATGTGACTCCTCCATTGGTCCAATTAGTTTTTGTTCTAGTGCTTTATTCAATGCAAATTTTTGCTGCATAGGCGACCATGTTCTTGAGCTTGCATGTTAAATTTATGAGATCCCAAGCAATTCTAATGCATGATATAGGCTTTAGGCAC
The DNA here is from genome assembly GCF_018294505.1 of Triticum aestivum. Taxonomy (NCBI): domain Eukaryota; kingdom Viridiplantae; phylum Streptophyta; class Magnoliopsida; order Poales; family Poaceae; genus Triticum; species Triticum aestivum. The sequence continues at coordinate 267,667,836 of NC_057798.1, read as the reverse complement.
TTGTAGGAGTGGTTGCTACCAATCTTGTTTAGGTTTATTCACTTTTATTTTGAAGTTACTAAAATTTCAGAAATTTTTCAGAAAAAGAATTATGTCTAGGAGAATGTACCAAGGTGGTTCCTCTGTAAAGAAAGGACCCAAAATTGCTATACGTGAGCAAGATGTTGAATTACCGAGGGACGCAGATGTACGAGCTTGTGAGCGGCCATCAGATGCTTTTACGGTCGAAGCAGGCTTCAAGGAGGAATTTGACGCGTATGTGCGTAATGCTGAGCTGGAGGACTTCTTACAAGATAAGTGTCCTCAGTACTATCAATTGATTGATTCCTTTGTGCGGCGGTTCAAATATAACTATACGCATAATTCTCCTAGTGTCCTATTTGATATTTATGATACATCTTATACCATGGACTTAGAGGATTTTACAACTACTTGCAAACTCCCGCAGTGGGGTAATATTAATGATCCTCACAAATCTGAATTTAGAGATTTCCTTGCTAGTATTACTGTGGGAGAATCTAGGGACATAGCACAAGCTACCATAGGGAGCTCTTCATTGGTAGATGCATTAACGGTAAAGATGAAGCATGTCACATGTGTGTCCCTGATTTTTGCGTCCTCAAGAGTGCTGTGTTAGGATATAAAGGTTATAACTTGGGGGCAATAGTTGCATGTAGGTTGCAGAATAATAGTAGAAAGGGAGATTTATTTGGAGGAATTTATGCAACCCGTGTGGCTAATTATCTTGGTATATCCCCACGAGAGGGAGATATGTTGATACCTCCCGTTAATTTGGATTATGAAGCTATGGTCAATCATCAATTTCTGAGGAATGAACAATTCCTCCAATATCGACTAATCTATAACAGACGCAACATTGTCCATGTTACTCTTCCTGCTCCCCACCTTTTCGATTATTAGGTGAAAGGAAGATATGTTGTCACCAGGGAGGAAGCAGCTGAACACGAGGGGAGAGCGGAGACAGCTCGCCAACATGCCGCAGCTCAGGAGGCAGTTGCAGCTGCATCTCAGTACGACCCCAGCTACAACTACGGATATCAGCCAGGCGGTCCTTGGTATTAGACCAACTTAGGCCAAAATCCTAAGCTTGGGGGAGTACGTATTTCTCACCGACTTTACATTCATGTTCACACACTAGTCGTCGGTGCTCATACTCTTTCATTGTATTATCCATGATAGTTTAAATTTCTTTTTCTAGTTTTCTTCTTGTGTGTTTGATAAACCTTAAGAAAAACCAAAAAAAGTAGTTAGTTTAATTTCCATGGTTGTAGTAGAAATTAAAATGAAAACCCAAAAAGATTTCTTGTTCTTCTTTTTACTTGTTGGGAGCTTTCCCGTGTAAATAGTTTTATTTTCTTTTCTTTCCTTTGGGGGTCGAGAAGACCATATTGAAAATGCTTAGTGGCTCTCATATGCATGTTTGTTTATTTAACTTAGAGCCCATATTACATTGTCTTCTCTTTTGAGTTGAACGCTTGCATATTCCAGCTTAGTCCAATGCACGTGCACTCTTATTATTATACACATCGTTCGGTCGTGCGAGTGAAAGGCAATAATGACGATATATGATGGACTTATTGAGATGAGAAAAGCTGGTATGAACTCGACCTCTCTTGTTTTTGTAAATATGATGAGTTCATCATTTCTGATTCAGTTTATTATGAAGTAAACATATTTGCAATGAAATTTAGAGATTATAGTTGCTTGTGCCATGCTTGATTAGCTATGAGTTATAATGGTTTACCTTGCGTGCCAACATGCTATTAGAATGATTATGATGTGGTATAATGGGATGGTATCCTCCTTTGAATGAATTGAGTGACTCGACTTGGCACATGTTCACGCATGTAGTTGAAAGAAATCAACATAGCCTTCATGATATTTATGTTCATGGTAGATTATATCCTACTCATGCTTGTACTCGGTGTAAATTAATTTTAATGCATGTTTATGACTGTTGTCGCTCTCTCAGTTGGTCGCTTCCCAGTCTTTTGCTAGCCTTCACCCGTACTAAGCGGGAATACTGCTTGTGCATCCAAACTCCTTAAACCCCAAAGTTGTTCCATATGAGTCCACTATACCTTCCTATATGCGGTATTTACCTGCCGTTCCAAGTAAATTTGTATGTGCCAAACTCCAAACCTTCAAATGAAATTCTGTTTTGTATGCTCGAGCAGCTCATGTTTCAACTAGGGCTGCCTATATCTTCCATGCTAGGTGGGTTATTCTCAAGAGGAGTGGACTCTGCTCCTCATTCACGAGAAAGGGCCGGTAACCGGGATGCCCAGTCCCATGATCCAAAAAGATCAAAGCAAATCAAAATAATTAAACAAAACTCCCCCGGGGATGTTGTTAGTTGGAGGCACTCGTTGTTTCGAGCAAGCCATGGATTGATGCTTGTTGGTGGTTGGGGGAGTATAAACCTTTACCATTCTGTTTGGGAACTGCGTATAATGCATGTAGTATGGAAGATACAGCCGTCTCATAGTTGTTGCATTGACAGTGAAAGTATGCCGCTCAAAATGTTATTCAATCTCTATTTTAAAATCAAGCTCTGGAACCGCTACAAATCCCTGCTTCCCACTGCAATTACTATTATGTTGAGTCATCATCCCTCTTATTAAAAAGAACCCGCTAGAGAGCACACTGTCATTTGCATTCATTACTATTGATTTATATTGGGTATGACTTGACTGGATCTCTTTTACCATGAATTACAATGTTTAGTTAGTCCTTGATCTTTAAAGGTGCTCTGCATTTATGTTTTGCGGTCTCAGAAAGGGCTAGCGAGATACCTTTTTGTTATATCATGTTATAATTGTCTTGAGGAAGTGTTGTCATCCGAGTTTTATTATTATGGCTCGCTAGCTGATTATGCTATTGATATGAGTAATGGTGAGACCTGGGTGTTATTATGAGTATGGTTAGTTCATAATATTTGGTGAAACCTGAATGATGGATTTGCATGTTTACAACAACAAAAGCAAACAGAGTTTGTAAAAGCTTTTCTTTATCACTTTCAGTTTATCAACTGAATTGCTTGAGGACAAGCAAAGGTTTAAGCTTGGGGGAGTTGATACGTCTCCAATGTATCTACTTTTCCAAACACTTTTGCCCTTGTTTTGGACTCTAACTTGCATGATTTGACTGAAACTAACCCGGACTGATGCTGTTTTCAGCAGAACTGCCATGATGTTGTTTTATGTGTAGAAAAGAAAAGTTCTCGGAATGTCCTGAAAATCCACGGAGGCACTTTTTGGAAAATATAAAAAATACTGGCGAAAGAATCACGACCAGGGGGGCCACACCCTATTCACGAGGGTGGGGGCGCGCACCCTCCCCCTGGGCGCGCCCCCCTATCTCGTGGGCCCCCTGGACCTCCACCGACCTCAACTCCAACTCCATATATTCACGTTCAGGGAGAAAAAAATCAGAGAGAAAGTTTCATCATGTTATACGATACGGAGCCGCCGCCAATCCCTAATCTCTCTCGGGAGGGCTGATCTGGAGTCCGTTCGGGGCTCCGGAGAGGGGGATTCGTCGACGTCGTCATCATCAACCATCCTCCATCACCAATTTCATGATGCTCACCGCCGTGCGTGAGTAATTCCATCGTAGGCTTGCTGGACGGTGATGGGTTGGATGAGATTTACCATGTAATCAAGTTAGTTTTGTTAGGGTTTGATCCCTAGTATCCACTGTGTTCTGAGATTGATGTTGATATGACTTTGGTATGCTTAATGCTTGTCAATAGGGCCCAAGTGCCATGATTTCAGATCTGAACCTATTATATTTTCATGAATATATGTGTGTTCTTGATCCTATCTTGTAAGTCTATAGTCACCTATTATGTGTTATGATCCGAGAACCCCGAAGTGACAATAATCGGGATACTTCTCGGTGATGACCGTAGTTTGAGGAGTTCATGTATTCACTATGTGCTAATGCTTTGTTCCGGTTCTCTATTAAAAGGAGGCCTTAATATCCCTTAGTTTCCACTAGGACCCCGCTGCCACGGGAGGGTAGGACAAAAGATGTCATGTAAGTTCTTTTCCATAAGCACGTATGACTATTTATGGAATACATGCCTACATTACATTGATGAACTGGAGCTAGTTCTGTGTCACCCTATGTTATAGCTATTACATGAGGAATCACATCCGGCATAATTATCCATCACTAATCCATTGCCTACGAGCTTTTCACATATTGTTCTTCGCTTATTTACTTTTCCGTTGCTATTGTTACAATCACTACAAAACCCAAAAACATTACTTTTGCTATCGTTACCTTTATTATCATACTACTTTGCTACTAAATGCTTTGCTACAGATACTAAGTTATCCAGGTCTGGTTGAATTGACAACTCAACTGCTAATACTCAAGAATATTCTTTGGCTCCCCTTGTGTCGAATCAATAAATTTGGGTTGAATACTTTACCCTCGAAAGTTGTTGCGATCCCTACTCTTGTGGGTTATTAGGCAACCCAACTATTGACCAAAGACATGATTCGGGATTGATGCATATAAGTCCAAACTCGAGACGCCGAACACTCCCTATAGGTGTTCGGACTTTTCAAAGTATACCGGGCTGAATACAGCCCCTGGTAATGGACCCAGGTGTCAAGGCACGTGTGGTGATCTGACATGGGGAGAGAATCGCAGGTGGTGAGAGAATAAAACTCCAAACACAATATGAACCAAGCTGCTTCTATGATATCCACCTTAGTACGGTGAGCCGTGTACTTACAGATAATGCCGATAGCTTCCTTGGACATTTTCCATGTCAAAAAAGTAAAACAAAAAGAGATAAAAAGGTTTACATAGGGTCTTAATATAAAAAGAAACCTTAGTGCGGGGCCCTGTTGCACGTTTGCCGTTTTCTCCTTTGTGTTATATCTTTGACGGGGGGAGTGTGATGGCCATCTGTAAAAAAAAGGAAAAACCTGGAAAATGAAATCTAGTGTGGCCGTGCATAAAGCTGGTTCGTTTAATGAACCTTGGAAGATAACTGTAGAGTCTGAATAGGGTCAAGCCGAACTGTGGACTATTTGTGTGCAGTGTGCCCCCAGCGCCGCCCAAGGAATTTTAAGGGTGTAATTGTATATACGAGGAACGTATGCTATCACCTTATGGGGCAGTCGATGGGGGCGCAACTGCTAATCGAGCTCAGGTTTGTCTAAGCTACCGCACTGAGGCGTAATCCGGACATGTTTAGTTGTGTCTGCGGTCTTAACGACCGATGATCTGTTCGGCTTGAATAGGCCGTTTTGGGCTTCGGTTGCTAAAGCCGCAGTGTCTTTCTCTGTACAAAGAGAGCGCTCCATATTTCCATTGACCGTAATGATGCCGCGCGGTCCAGGCATTTTGAGCTTTAAATAGGCATAATGCGGGACTGCATTAAAGCGGGTGAAGGCCGTTCTTCTGAGTAGTGCATGATAGCCACTTCGGAATGGAGCTATATCGAAGATTAGCTCTTCGCTTCGAAAGTTATCGGGAGAGCCGAATATGATCTCCAATGTTAAAGAGCCCGTGCATCGAGCTTCTACGCCTGGTATAACTTCTTTAAAGGTCATGCTGCTTGGCTTGATTCTTGACGGGTCAATCCCCATTTTGCGGACAGTGTCCTGATATATCAGATTGAGACTGCTGCCTCCGTCCATAAGGACTCGAGTAAGATGGTATCCATCGATTATTGGATCAAGCACTAGGGCAGCCGAACCCCCATGACGGACACTAGTCAGGTGATCCCTGCGATCAAAGGTGACCGGGCAAGCCAACCAAGGATTGAATTTGGGGGCGACAGGCTCAACGGCATAGACATCTCAGAGTGCGCGTTTGCGCTCCCTCTTTGGGATATGAGTGCCAAAGATCATGTCCAGCGTGTTGACCTCCGGTGGAAATTTCTTTTGTCCCCCTGTGTTCAGCTAGTGACGTTCCTCCTCATCTTCGCTCTGAGGTCCCTTCCCCTTGTGTTTGGATGTGAGCTTGCCGGTCTGCTTGAAGACCCAACAACTGCGGTTGGTATGGTTCGCAGGTCTAGCGGGGGTGCCATGAATCTGGCAGGGCCTGTCTAATATTTTGTCCAGGCTTGATGGACCGTCCTTGTTGCCTTTAAATGGCTTCTCCCGTTGACCGGGTCTGGGGCCACTGAATCCAACGTTTACCGTCGTATCATCTGGGCTTCCCTCATTGTTTTGACGTTTGTTTTTGTTATGTCATGGCTTTCCATTGCCATCCCTGACTTCGGATGTGCCAGGCTCGCTGGTGCTGCTACGGGCTAACCAGCTATCCTCGCCCATGCAAAAATGGGTCATGAGTGTAGTTAGGGCTGTCATCGTCCTTGGTTTTTCCTGGCCGAGGTGTCTAGCTAGCCATTCGTCCCGGACACTGTGCTTGAAGGCTGCTAAGGCTTCGGCATCCGGGCAATCAACGATTTGGTTCTTCTTAGTGAGAACCCGATTCCAAAGCTTACGGGCTGATTTCCCGGGTTATTGGATTATGTGACTTATATCGTCAGTGTCCGGGGGCCGGACATAGGTCCCTTGAAAATTGCCCGAAAAGCATCCTCAAGTTCTTCCCAACTTCCAATGGAATTTTCTGGGTGGCCCTTCAGCCAGTGCCGAGCTGGTCCTTTCAGCTTGAGTGGTAAGTATTTAATGGCATGGAGATCATCTCCGCGAGCCATATGGATGTGAAGAATAAAGTCTTCTATCCAGACCGCAGGATCCGTCGTTCCATCGTATGCCTCGATGTTTACGGGTTTAAACCCTTCTGGGAATTCGTGATCCAGCACCTCATCGGTGAAGCACAGGGGGTGCGCATCACCCCTGTATTTGGCTGTGTTGTGGCATGGGTTCGACGGTTGTGATGTTCGGTATCGACTCCGAACTGGTATATGACCGGCATATTTGGCTTGATAGCTACAAACCCGTGTGGGGGCACGGTCCCTAGATCCGTAGATGGATCTAGCCTTACCAGCCTTTTTGTCTAGGTACTCACGTAGATCGTGTTTCTAGTCCTGAGCCGCGACCTCCCTTCCTTTATGGGGAGGGGGTGCGGGCTTGTGTACGGCATTGCTAGCCAATTTGTCTCATCCACGAGGTTGTCGGTCCGGCTTGTCGGCCATATTGTTTTTCGGTGGTATAGGCACAATAGCCTTGTCGTTGAATTCGGGCAGCAGTTTACGCTTAGGATAGCCCCTTGTTTGGCGATTACTGCCATATTTTCCCTTGGCGTCTAGCACTTCGTTCCATCTGTCATTGAGCGTATCCTGTGCGGCTTTAAGCCGCTGCTTCTTATTCTTCAGGCTCCTTGCAGTTTTGATAAGCCTTTGACGGAGGTGTTCTTGTTCTAAGGGTTCCTTTGGGACGACGAATTCGTCGTCGCCCAGGCTGGCCTCCTCTTCGGAGATAGGTTGATAATTGCTATCTTCAGCATCGATGTGGTCAGACAACATCCCCAGACTATGTTCGTCGTTCCCTTGCTCATCCTGCTCCAACGCTAGGTCTGTGGGGTCCTCAGCTTGGTCCGGATTATCACCATCGTCAGTGGCAATGTTGCTATTTTTCCCTTTGCCTGATCGAGATCGGTGCTTCTGACGCTGACGCTTGGGAGGTTCATCGACAGACATATCATTATCGCTATCGGCCTCCTTCTCTTTAAGTGTGTCCACCATGTATATATCGTATGAGGATGTAGTCGTCCACCGTCCTATGCTCCGTTGTTTTTTTGTGCCTGATCCTCTCCGGCATCGTCGTCCATACCGTCGATGTCTTCAGAGCCATAATCGAGCGTGTTGGTTAAGTCTTCAATGGTGGCAATGAAGTGGGTGGTGGCTGGGAAGCGAAATTCTTCGTCATCGGCTTCCCATTCAAACCGGATATAGTTCAGCGACGAGTCCACTGACAAGGACAGTGCTTTTAACGAATTTAGCACATCGCCTAAAGGTGAGTGCCGGAAGATGTCCACGGAGCTGAACTCAATGATCGGCGCCTGATCAAGTTCGATATGCGCGGATGCATGCGGTTCGGGACCTATGGCTGGAGACAAATCCGAGGTTCCGTTGACACAGGCCCCGCTCGAGGTTGGATCTGTGTGCGGCTCTAACGCCTCCGAGTCTGCGGCTTCCGTGACAGGGTTGAGATTCCCGTCCTCGGACAGCGCGATCTACTCCGGATCGAGGGCCAAAGCAGTTACAGACGCTATTTCTTGGGCATGGTCCGATGACACATTTAGGTCATGTCCATCGTGGTGGCAAGGAGCGGCTGTCGTGGGTTTTAATCCAGTGAAGATCAAGTCTCCCCGGATATCGGTAACATAATTAATGCTTCCAAATCTGACGTGATGGCCAGGGGCGTAGCTGTCGATCTGCTCTAGATGGCCGAGTGAGTTAGCCCGTAGTGCGAAGCCGCCAAACACGAAGATCTGTCCGGGGAGAAAAATCTCCCCCTGGACTATATTGTTGCAGATGATTGATGGAGCCATCAAACCTTTTGATGACGACGCAGCGGAACTCTCAATGAAAGCACCAATGTCGGTGTCAAAATCGGCGGATCTTGGGTAGGGGGTCTCGAACTATGCGTCTGAGGTTGATGGTAATAGGTAACAAGGGACACAATGTTTACCCAGGTTTGGGCCCTCGCTATGGAGGTAATACCCTACTTCCTGCTTGATTGATCTTGAATATGAGTATTACAAGAGTGGATCTACCACAAGATCGTAATGGCTAAAACCCTAGAAGTCTAGCCTATGTGATTATGATTCTACCCTATGAACTAAACCCTCCGGTTTATATAGACACCGGAGCAGACTGGGGTTATACAAAGTCGGTTACAGAAAAAGGAATCTACACATCCGAATCACCAAGCTTGCCATCCACGCAAGGGAGAGTCCCATCCGGACACGGGAAGAAGTCTTCTGTGTTGTATCTTCATAGCCCAATAGTCCGGCCCATGTTAATAGTCCAGCCATCCGAGGACCCCTTAATCCAGGACTCCCTGACCTACGGCCAGCGATCAAGCCCTCATATTCCGTGATGTTGTTGGAGACCTTCTCGCCATGCTGAAAGCAGAGCTGCACAACATAGTATAGCTTATCCTGGGTTGGCGAGATGAGTACGGCTCCAGCCCCCGCGCCCTGCCGCGCAAATGCACTCTTGAAGTACATGACCCAGCCATCGGGCGCCTCGTCTCCGGGCTGGAGGTACCGGTCTTCCCCCATCCCCCGGTCAGGGGCATCCATCCATTCCACCATGAATTCAGCGAGTCGCGCCCTTGATGACCCTGGTGGTGCTGAACTCCAGGTGGAACGCTTGCAGCTCGATGTTCCACTCGGCAACCCTCCCCGCGGCATTGGGGCTACGAAGAACCTTCTCTAGGGGGTATCTGGAGACGAACTTGATGGGGTGGCCTTGGAAATAGTGGCACTGTTTCCTGGAGGCAACAAGGAGCGCGAGCAGGAGCTTCTGCGGCATGGGGTAGCGCGCGCGTCGCGCAGCATCGTGCTGGCGAAGTACACCGGGTGCTCGATGAGGGAAGAGGCGTCGACGACGTCCCGCTCTGCTTGGGACGAGGGGCCCTTGGGAGCATTGCCGTCCGATGGAGTAGTTGAGGCCTCAGGAGTGCCATCTTGAGGTGGCGATGGCACGACTGTACGCGGGGTGAGGGAGTCCTGGATTAGGGGGTATCCGGACAGCCGGACTGTGTACAACGTCCAGACTATTGAAGCATGAAGATACAAGACTCGAGACTTCGGCCCGTGTCCGGATGGGACTCTCCTTTGCGTGGAAGGCAAGCTTGGCGATCCGGATATTATATTTCCTTCCTTGTAACCGACTCCATGTAAACCCTAGCCCTCTCCGGTGTCTATATAAACCGGAGAGGTTGGTCCTTAGAAGGCCGATCACAATTACTATCATACCATCATAGGCTAGCTCCTAGGGTTTAGCCTCTACAATCTTGTGGTAGATCTACTCTTGTACTACCCATATCATCAATATTAATCAAGCAGGAAGTAGGGTTTTACCTCCATCGAGAGGGCCCGAACCTGGATAAACATCTGTGTCCCTTGCTTCCTGTTACCATCAGCCTTGACGCACAGATCGGGACCCCCTACCCGAGATCCGCCGGTTTTGACACCGACATTGGTGCTTTCATTGAGAGTTCCTTTGTGTCATCGCTGTCAGGCTCGATGTCTCCTTCAACCATCATCAACGACACCGTCCAGGGTGAGGCTTTCCTCCCCGGACAGATCTTCATGTTCAGCGGCTCCCCGCTGCGGGCCAATTCGCTTGGCCATCTGGAGGAGATCGACAACTATACCCCTGGCCGTCAAATTAGGTTCGGAAACCTGAACTACACGACGGATATCCGCGGAGACTTGATCTTCGACGGATTCGGGCCGGCAATAGGAGCGCCGAATAGTCACGATGAGCACGGCTTAGACCTGCTGTCAGACGATGCTCGGGACATCATCCCGACAGAAGCCTCGGATATAAATCTGGGGCAGGCTGCGTTGCCTAAGGACGGAGGGCTGGACCCCGCCCCGCAGGCCGTACCCTCATCGGTGATGGAGCCGAACACAGGTCTCACTTCTGAGGAAGCCTGTGACTCCGGACCCCCGGATTCGTATCCGGTCATAGGTTCCAGTCCGCACGTCCCCGGGCCCGCCGAGCCGGGCTGGGCTCCGGTGATGGAGTTCACTACGGCGGACGTCTTTCAGCACTCGCCCTTTGGCGACATGCTGAACTTATTGAAGTCTCTCTCTTTGTCAGGAGACTCTGGGCTGAACTATGTCCGGCTTGAGTGGGAAGCAGACAACGATGGAATTCGTTGCCCACCCACCACCCACTTCATTGCCACGATCGACGATTTAACCGACGTGCTTGACTTCGACTCCGAAGACATCAACGGTATGGACGACGATGAAGGAGAACTACAGGGACCACCGCGTACAGGGCGGTGGGCGGCCACCTCCTCATACAGTATATATATGGTGGACACCCCAACGGAAACCAGTGGCGGTGAGGCAATGGAGGATAACCCCTCAGGGAGAAAAGCAAAACATGTGCGTTATCGGCACCACTCCAAGCCCCGCCACATCAAAAATGACCCCGGAAACGAGAGCAGTCCGGACGGTGCCAAAGAGGAATACAACCCTAGTCAGCCTACACTTAAGCAGGCCGGACCAATGACGATGGGATGCTTGGAGAGGGACAATCACCCCCCCTCCGACGACGAGGCAAGCCTCGGCAATGACGAATTCAGCGTACCTAAAGACCCAGTGGAACAAGTTCGCTTCAAGCGGCAGCTCATGGCTACCGCAAGGAGCCTGCAAAGGAAGAAAGAGCAGCTTACAGCTGACCAAGACGTGCTAGAGGATAGGTGGACCAAGATACTGGTCGCCGAAAAGTACGAACTTGACAGCCCCAATAAAGGGCACACACGGCACAACTGGCTACCTCAACTCGAGCAGGAAAACCATGGGCACGCACACAGATGCCCACGCATCACTATGGTCCAAGGCGGCAAGAAGCAGACACGAAAAGGCACCCTTAGGCCTCGACACAAAGGTCATAAACATCAAGACAAGGAAGCTGGTGCCAAGTCCGGCAACGCTCAGTCCGCTAAACGGACAAAGAACAGCACAAGCCTACTCGACCGAAGCCACACACTGGATCAGCCGTGTGAAATTCACGGTACCCCCAGAAGGACGGCAAAGCATACCAATAGAGAATGCAGGATCCTCAAAACAAAGCGGCTGGTTGCACGCCGGAAGCAATAAGGGGAGATGCCTCGTCAAGACCCCCTCCCCAGAGCATAACAGTACGACCGACCGCCCAGGACCACATAAACCACAACAAGTCAATTGCAGTGCCTCTAGACCTAGTAGTCCGGGGGCTCCATAACACACAAAGCCCACAAGGGTATGACGCCACAAAAAACATCTCCTAAAAGGTGTAAGGCGCAAAGGCCAAGTATAATTGGCCGACCACTCTAAACGGTTGTCTTCGGATCACCCAAAAATGCTACGCCAAAGAATAAATCCTCGGCACCTTCCCACCATACGATAGTTTACCGTATGCTAACGGGAAAAACCATGTTGACTAGATTCCACGTGGTAAATTACCCAGGCCAACCATCTGGACACCCATTGCGGAGTCCGCACTACCTCACGGTCTAATGGCTGGGCACACTAGGGCCCGATTAGGGACCCTGGGAGCAACAACAAGAGGACACTTAGCTGCCTTCAAGCATTTCGCATTTGCAAACTAACGATTGACGCAGAACATGACTGGCGGCATGGTATTATCCCGGACACACAAAGGAAGGAACATGCAGGTAGAAGGCAGTTCGGATTCATTCTCGATCCACTCACAACCCCCTCCAGTCCGGCCACAACAGGTTCCGCCAACTAACACCTCTTTACATACATCATACTCATATGCATAGACATATCATCCTACTACAATGCGTAGACTTAAATAGCAATTACCAGCTGTCGTTTATCGCCGACGCCTCTTTGCCGAAAATGACAGCCTCGCTTCGCGTTCGCCTGGTTATACCAGGGGCTTAGTACGGCAATAAAGCCCGACCACCTTTTCGGCCGTTCGGCACCCCAAACTTATAGCACTATATGCATCTGCTCCGAATCATGTCTTGGGTCATTGGTTGGGTTTGCCTGGCTCCCATGTTTTGGTACCTTACGTTCCGTTCTATCGGCTAAGGTAGCACTGGGAGAACTACTGTGATTGTGTCCCGGTTCAGCCGGACGAGCACCTCAGTAGAGAAAGCCGAAAACCGACCATCATGATGAAGCGAGAGCCGGTCCGCTGTTCGAGAGGTTATAAAATCCTTAAAGATTTATTCCGCACAACGCCATTATAAATGCTAAGTGCGACGGATCGGTCTTCTGATCAGGCGCCAATAGAGCCCCTAGTTCGGCCTTCCGAACACTAGGGGCTGCGCCGACCATACTCGAATTCCTATGGCTAAGTGAGAGTAATAAAGCCTTATAGTCCGATTGCCTGGTTCGCGGAAAGATACACCTCCTTAAAAGGACCCAACTATCGGATAAAGAGCGTTCAGATATATCCCGAACACCCCCGTATCCTTTTTACGAGGGGGCAGAAGCCGACGACTGGCCAACTCCCAGAATTTGAAAACAATAAACAGCCGCACAGGAAGAACATATGTTCAAATAAAACAGGCAATATATAATAAACATGCCATTATCCCATATTACAACAAGCGGCACAAATGCCCTCACGGAAATATGATGTCTCTAGCACACTTGTCCGCCACAAGGCGGGCCCCTTTCATCACACCTTCATAATACAGCTCGGGCTTGCGGTGCTCCTTACCCTCCGGCGGCCCCTCAGTCATCAGGTTCTCCGCGTCAAGCCTCCCCCAATGCACTTTCGCACGGGCAAACGCCATACGCGCGCCTTCTATGCAGACGGATCGCTTGATAGCATCAAGCCGAGGACAGCCGCCCACAGTCCGCTTGATGAGTGCGAAGTAGCTGCTTGGAATCGGCTCTGCAGGCCACAGCCGGACAACTAAGTCCTTCATGGCTAGTTCGGCCGCCTGGTGCAGTTCGACTAGCTGTTTCATCTGATCGATAAATGGCACCAGATAGTTCGGCGCCAGATACTGCGACCAGAAATCCCTCTCCGCAGTCTTCTTCTCCTCAGTGCGGTAGAATTGAGCGGCATCTGATATGCTGCGAGGAAGATCCGCAAAAGCCCCTGGAAAAATAAGAATTCAGCTTGCCGCTTGGATTGTTCACATTCTAACATATAAAGAGCTAAGAATACAGAAGGTCTTACCAGCCGCCACTTTCCGGGCCTCCTGAATGTCCCGCGCAGCACCTCGGGCTTCTTCCCAAGCACCTTCTGCATCCTCGAGAGCTTGGGCGAGCTCGGATTCTTTCCCTTCTAGACTCTGCTCCAAGCCCTCACTTTTCTTCACAGCTTCCTGGAGCTCTCGCTCAGCTGTGATAACCCTGGCCTTGTCTTTTTCAAGAAGCGCCTGTTCGGCCTCAGCCTTCTTGTTGGCATCAGCCAAAGCTTTCTTTAGTGCCTCGTATTTGGCACCCGCTCCTAGAGCACACAATACTAAAAAAATTATTCTGCACAACCATTCGTTCGTGCCAACTCCAAGTAAAATGTTTTCAACATACCTTGCTTGTCTTCCAGTTGCTTCCTCACACGGCCGAGTTCCTCCTCGGCCCGTGCAAGGCTCTGCTTCAGTTCGGAGCGGTCGTCCTCTCTGCGGATGCTTGTTTTCACACAAAAGGGTATACGTTATTTACATAGGCTCCTACGAAGGCAGGGGGTTTGATCCCCTGCCCGGCTCTGTCCCCTCCGCCGGACAGGGCATCAGGGGCTACTACTCATATTATGACAATTCCTCAAGGGTTTCCTAGGAAACATACCTCAAAAGCCTTTATAAGGCCAAGGCAGGACTCGTTCAGCCCGCTCTCGGCGGACTGAATCCTTTCAACCACCTCGCCCATAAGGGCCCGATGCTCATCGATAATAGAAGCGTTCTTCAACGCTGTCGATAGACCGCCAGGCAGCTCTGCTCGAACAGAGAACACCGGCGGCGTAGGCACGCCCCCCGCCATCAGGGGTGGTTGCTCGCTCGATCCCGGAACCCTAGAGGTCTCGGGGGCCGTATCCATCCCCGCGTGTTCGGCACCAGAGATATGTCCTCCCTGGTCCGGGTCTCGTCGAGGTGACACCTCAGTGTCGCGCCCAGACTTGGGGGAAGGGGCCTGCGGAGGCGTCTCGCTCGCCAAAGCATCCGAGCCCAGTGAATCCTCCGACGAGGACTGGCCGGCACAGGACCTTGCCGGACTGTGCAACACATAGGCGACAGTCAAAACTACTACACCCAAAAACAATCTTGGACACATATGCATGTTCGGATACTTACAACTTCTCCAGGGGCTGGGCCCTGGGATCCCACTCCGGGCTGCTATCGGCAGCCGTGGGGGATGCCCCTGGGAGGGAATTTTTCCCCCTCTTGGGCGATCCGGCCTCCAGAGAGGTGGAGGCCGTCCTCTTCCTCCCACCGTCAGAGTGAGGCTAATCCTCCTCTGCTTCCTCCTCCTCGCCCTCGGACGAAGGATCGTCGCTGGAGTCTTCGGATTTGGCGTCCGAAGCCTCGTGACGGCAAAGGCCGCCCCGGGTCTTCTTGACCTTCTTGGAGGCCTCTTTCTTTGGCGCCTTGTAAGGCGCAGGGACCAGCTTCTTCGTCAGAAGAGGCCCGGCCGGTTCCTCCCGCAAGGGGGTTGGACAATGTATCCGCTCCACCTTCTTTATCCATCCCTGAGGTCGCAATGAAACATGATTAAGGTGTCTCCTGCATGACATGCAAGCTGAGGCATGAATAGACAGAGTGCGGCTGTGACTTACCGAGCTTGGAGAATGGGATGATCGATACCCACGGTCCTTGGCGGGGCCCGGCCATGATTTGCTGGACTTAAAGAGCACCTTCCAAATATCCTTGTGGGAGGAATCATAAAGCTCCCGAAGGGTTTGGTGCTCAGCGGGGTCGAACTCCCACATGGTACAAGCTCGACGCTGACAAGGGAGAACCATGCGAACTAGCATCACCTGGACTACGTCAATGAGTTTGACGTCCCTATCGACCACACCCTGAATGCGCGTCTGGAGCAGTAACAGCTCATCGGACAAGCACCAGTTCGGGCCCTTCTTGGGCCAGGACGTGAGCCGCAGTCGAGCTCTGGATCTGAACTCTGGAGCTGCCGCCCACTTCTTGCCGCGTGGTTTGGTGATATAGAACCACTGCTGCTGCCACTCCTTGACGGAGTCGTTGAAAGCGCCTTTCGGCCAAACGGCCTTGGGCATCTTGCTTACCATGGCGCCGCCACACTCGGCGTGTTCGCCACTCACCACCTTGGTCTTCACATTGAAGATCTTCAGCCATAGGCCGAAGTGAGGTGGGATCCGGAGAAAAGCCTTGCACACGACGATGAACGTCGAGATGTTGAGGAAGGAGTTGGGGGAAAGATCATGAAAATCGATCCCGTAGTAATACATGACTCCCCGAACGAACGGGTGAAGGGGAAACCCGAGCCCACGGACGAAATGGGGAAGGAACACGACTCTCTCATGAGATTCTGGAGTAGGGACGACCTGTCCCGCCGGTGGAAGACGGTGGCCGATCTTCTGGGCCAGATACCCGGCTCCCCGGAGCTTCTTGATGTCCTTCTCCTGGACAGTTGAGGCCATCCATCTACCTCCAGCTCCGGATCTGGACATCTTCGAGAAACTTCCCTTCAGTGGGGAAGAAGAGTGCTTGGGCGTTAGGGCTCGCACAGAGGGGAATGAGCTAGCGGGAGGAGAAGGCGTGGGTAAAAGAGAAAGGAACCTGACCTCCTTATAAAGGCAATAGAGGCTTTTTGTGCCTCCCCACTTGCCTGGTGGAACCCATCTGCCTCTCACTCGCCGCGGTTAGCGGCACGGTTAAATTACCCATACCCGTATTGATGAGAATCCCATGATAAGGGGGCACGATCTCTGCTTTGACGAGACGTGTCAAAGAAACCGCCTCGCAATACGTGCAGTAGCTGGTTGTGGGAAAATGGATCGAATAATGATCCGACCGTAATAACATATCACGTCATCAGGAAAAAGTTGTCAGCAGATTGCATTTGTGTTCGATAACCACTTTGGAGTATTCGGAGGAGGAACCCGCCTTGCAATGCCGAAGACAATACTGCGCGCCGGACTCATCGTCATTGAAGCCTGGTTCGGGGGCTACTAAGGGAGTCCTGGATTAGGGGGTATCTAGACAGCCGGACTGTGTACAAAGTCTGGACTATTGAAGCGTGAAGATACAAGACTCGAGACTTCGGCCCATGTCCGGATGGGACTCTCCTTTGCGTGGAAGGCAAGCTTGGTGATCCGGATATTATATTTCCTTCCTTGTAACCAAATCCATGTAAACCCTAGCCCTCTCCAGTGTCTATATAAACCGGAGAGGTTGGTCCTTAGAAGGCCGATCACAATTACTATCATACCATCATATGCTAGCTCCTAGGGTTTAGCCTCTACGATCTCGTGGTAGATCTACTCTTGTACTACCCATATCATCAATATTAATCAAGCAGGAAGTAGGGTTTTACCTCCATCGAGAGGGCCCGAACCTGGGTAAACATCTGTGTCCCTTGCTTCCTGTTACCATCAGCCTTGACGCACAGATCGGGACCCCCTACCCGAGATCTGCCGGTTTTGACACCAACACGGGGCGCTACGCCGCGCACAGACCTGCTCACTCCTCCTTGACTGCCACCAGCGTTGTGCTAGCCGAGTGGGGCATGGCGGCCAGGTAAAGCACCAAGGGCTTAAGAGGACGAGGCGCCACCATCACTGGCAGGCTCGTGAGGTACCTCTTGAGGTCTTGGAAAGCCGTCTCAGCCTCCGGAGTCCACTCGAAGGGGCCCTTCTTTTTCATCAGCTTGAAGAATGGGAGGGCGCGCTCGCCAAGCTTGGAGATGAAGCGCCCCGGCGAGGTTACGCACCCCGCGAGCTTCTGCATCTCCTTGAGGGTCTGTGGCGAGCTCATCCTTTCTATTGCCTTAACCTTCTCGGGGTTAGCCTCGATCCCTCTGTGCAACACCAGGAAACCTACCAACTTGCCGGACGGGACACCGAACATGCATTTCTCCGGACTGAGCCGCGGGTTGGTGAACGTTTCTACCAGGTCTTCGACAAGGGTCCTTGCCTCCCGCGACTTGACCACTATGGGGTCGGCATACACCTTGGCGTTCCTCCCGAGCTACCAGCCCAAAGCGATGTGCATCAATCGCTGGAAGGTCGCGCCGGCATTTCGCAGACCAAAGGGCATGTAGGTGTAGCAGTACACTCCGCACAGGGAAAGGAAGGCTGTCTTCTCAACGTCCTGCACCGCCATCTTGATCTGGTGGTAGCCCGAGAAGGCATCCAGGAAGCACAGCAGGTTGCACTCGACGGTGGAATCAACGATCTGATCAATGCGTGGAAGAGGGAACGGGTCCTGAGGGTACGCCTTGTTGAGACTCATGAAGTCTACACACATGCGCTCCTTCCTGCCCTTCTTGGGGACGATGACCGGGTTGGCCATCCATTCCGAGTGCCGCACTTCCCGAATGATGCCGGCTTCTTGCAGCTTGTGGACCTCCTAGATGATGAACAATTGCCTCTCTTGTGCTTGTCGCCGTGCCTTCTGCTTCACCGGGCGTGCACTGGGGCACACCATCAGATGGTGTTCGATCACATCTCGTGGGACGCCGACCAAGTCTGTCGCCTCCCACGCAAACACATCTTTGTTCGCACGAAGGAAGCCGACCAGCGCCTCTTCCTGATATGGGAGGGAGGCTGATGCCTATGGTGAAGGTGGGGCCTGAACCTCCATCGTCGACGGGCACCTGCTTCGTCTCGGCCCGGTCTTGAGAGAACAATTGTTTCTTCTTTGTGGGAGTGGCCTCCAGGATCTCTAGAGCGTCCCTAGCGCCTGGCTGCGTGGCTTTCGTGGCCTTGAAAGCGAGCTTGAGGGCCATGAGTGCATCCTTGGTGTCCCCCACCATGGTGATGATGCCGCTGCTTCCGGGCATCTTGACGACGTTGTAGCCGGGGTGCGTAGCCGCCATGAATTTGGCAAGGGACGGATACCCAAGGATGGCGTTGTACGGGAGACCGATGTGGGCGACGTCAAAGTCAATGAGCTCAGTGCGGTAGTTGTAGCGTGTGCCGAAGGTGACTAGGAGGCGTATCTGCCCCAAGGGGGTGGTGGAGTCGTCGACCACCCTCGAGAAGGGCTTGGTGGGTGCGAGCTGGTCATAGGGCACTTGAAGCAGGTCGAAGGCTTCCATGGAGAGGACGTTCAGGCTAGCACCACCATTGATGAGGGTCCTGGTGACCGCGACATTGCTGATGGTGGGCGTGCACATCATGGGGAGCGCACCAGCGTCGACCGTGGTCCTGGGGTGATCCCTGGAGTTGAAGGTGATGTCGGTCTCAGGCACTGCGCAGCCTGGAGGAGCCCCCTGTAGTGGCCGAGCAGCTCCCACCCGATGGAGGACCTGCTTGACATGGCGGCCAGAGGCTGGCGCCTGCGACACACTAAGGATGGACACAACAGCGTGGGGCGCCGGTGCCACAAAGCGCACGATGAGCAGGCCGCATAGCTCCTCCCAGGAGGCCACTGAAGACTTCAGCAGGCTGGACATCCAGGAGCGTGGCACGCCTGTGAGGGCCATAGGGAGCCAGTTCGCCATCACTTTGTCGTCGCCGCCCGCCGCCCAGATGGCCTGCTTGTACAACCGGAGAAACTCCTCAGGGTCCGCCGCGCCATCATACCGCGAGGGCAATGCCGACCTGAACTTCTATGGTGACTACACCCGCCACGGGCTGGGGGTAAAGGCCCGGGGGCCCGCAGCACCTCCGTAGCCTGGCGAGTGGGACCGCGCCCACAATGGGAACCACGAAGCGCGGGCAGAGCACGGTTGATGAAGAGGCAGAGCTTCGACACGCCCCCTACCTGGCGCACCAAATGTCGGATTCAGGGCTCCGTAGACCCAAGAAGGTTCGAACTCTACGGCGTGTGCGAAAAACTCAACCTCTCAAGCCTACTAACTTGTCGCCCCACAGCCTAGCCTGATTTGCAGGAGCAAGGAAGAAGATTAACATGACAGTTTACCCAGGTTCAGTCCACTTTGCGGTGTAAGACCCCACTCCTGCTTTGTGGTGGATTGGCATCACGAGGGCTGAGGATGAACTGGTAGAGAGGATGAACTACCTCGCGAGGTAGTTCAGGGGTGAGGAATCAGTCGACCCCCTCTACGGTGGTGGCTAACCTATATTTATAGTGTCCTCGGTCCTCTTCCCCCAAAACGTAGGCGGGACGGGATCCCACATTGGCCAATTTGAAAGGGGACAAGTAGTACTTCTTATCCTGACGAAAGGTGGTCTTCGCATGCAAAGCCTCTGGTCGTGACGCAGCGATGGGCTCGGCGATGACATCCGTCCTGTCGTTCTGGTGGTCTTGGTCTTGTAGCACCGGAATGGAAACCTTTGGAAGATTCCTCGGGAACCCATGCCTGTCCTTGCCTCCTTAGCACCAAAGAGGAAACTGGCTCCTCTGCGCCCGCTGGTGCCCGCCTGCCTTGGTCGTCATGGCTTGCGTCATGGCAGCCTCGTGAGAATTGGTACCTGCATAGGAATCTCTGCTCCTCAGGAGGCAGCCTGGGAAGGCCGCTCCCTCCGGAGGTCTTGGTGTCGTCCGCCTCGCAAGGCCTGGGGGCCCTCGTGAGGGTCTTGTCTTGGCGGTCTTGTAGATGGGTCGTACCAGGCCGTTGGAGGAGCCACGCTATGGGCCGCAGGCAGGCAAGTCTAGGTACCCTGGTTCCCAGAACGTTGAAATGCTCATAAAGGGAATTTTAATCATAGACCGTATCCCGGTAATCCCTCTAATAATTATGGTAATTCATATTATAATAATAGGATACCTAATGAACTTAAGAACAATACTAAAGAAATTTTTAGTTCGCATATGCATTTCCGAAGAAGAGATTGATTACCATATTCATATTATTGGTGTTATCAAAGATTGATCCTTGGTATTTCCGGCCAGATGAAAACCGATTTTAAATAGAAAACCAGGAAGGAGAAAAATCGATGGAGGGGTAAGGATATCATTAGGGCTACAAGAAAAGCTCAAGGCTCGTGAGCCGCTCGAGGTCGACTCCTATTTTAGCTCGACTCGAGATCAGCTCAAAAAGAAATCGGCTGAGTATGAGCACTTTATGTAGCTTGATGGAGAAACGAGATGATCTTGAGCCTACATGGGCTCGCTCGATTTTAGCTCAATAGCTCAGTATCATATAAATATGTTAAATAATATTCATGTCTATTATGAAGAATTAGGATCATACATTGCCATATATGTTATGTACGATTTCTTTCTTCATTTTACCTACTAGCAAACATGAAAATTAAGCGTGGAGAAAATTTAGCCTTAGTATAACATGTGGTCAATATCTTGTTATTTTGCCAAAGTTTATGAGCAGACGCACCTTTGTTGTCTTCTATCCATGATCTCTTGTTACTAAATACTACTCTTAAGTTGAGAAAGAATAAGTCATTTTTTTCTATTATGGCCTATCTTACTTTAAAATTTGCCTTAAAGTAATTTTAAAAATCATCTTATTTAGCTCAAAACTAGCTCGAAATCGACTCGAGATCGTTACATGCTGAGCACAAGCCACTTTCTACAACTCGACCTTGAGCTTCGCACATTTTGAGCTCGCTCGAATTTTAGTATGAGTTTAGCTGAGTCAAGGCCAACTCTTTCGAACTCGACTCGTTTGCAGCCCTAGATATCATGGAGAGAGGGACGGGGGAAGGGGCAAGACAACTAAGATGGAAGAGGGAACCTTATGTGTTTTTAGGTAGTAGAGAAAAGAATTTAAGGTTTCATTTTTCATTATGCTTTCTCCCCACCTTTTGTTCTTCCAACCTCCCATTTTCAATCGATATTTTTTGTTTCTTCATTGCCTTCTATTTTTTTATCAAATCAATCTTTGGTAACCTAATAAACCAAATCAATCTATGGTATAACAATAAATTCACGGTCCATAAATAAATTGTTTTTTATGGTAAAATTTGATACATGAGAAACATCGCTGGTAACCCAATAAATGGCAATAAATTCACGACCCACAACAAATAAATATCAACCAATCTCTTATTGTCATATAAGACATTTTTTACACTGCCACGGACACTAAAAACGTCTTACGGGGCGAGTATTTGGTTATCCAATAAAGGAGATTAATCATGAACGCACACCAATTTATCAGTTTAAGAAATAGCCGAAAAATCTATACTTTATAATTAGAACACAATATATTAGAACATAACTTATTTTGTCTATTTGTTTGCATCAATATTTGTCCCGTATAGTCCTCTTATTGTGTTAAAAAAAGTATGGGCTCGTGGTAACACACAGGCACATACCTAGTGTATTATATTATACTCCCACTATTCCATAATATAAAATATTTTTGCAAGCTATGTTAGCTTACAAGAACATCTTATATTACGGGACCGAGAAGGTACTACTATTTAAAAAAAGAGCAGCATTTCTTTTCTTTCCGGCAGAACTCTTCGTCCAGTTATGCCCCATTCCACCACTTTCACTCACCTTTTTTTAAGTTTCACCACACCCTTTTCCTGCACCTTCCCCGTACACAAATCAATCATTTTAATTTACTTACGTTGTGCATCAATTGTACCGTTATTTACTTATCAAACATTTATATACACAATAAAGGAGAGGATATTTTATAAACATTTATTTACACAATCATGGGCATGATTTGAGATTTATTTAGACAATCACATCGTGTACAAATAAATCATGATTTACATAATATGAAGTAGAATATTTATATGCTGTTGCAATAATATATAGAAATACAAAAAATGTAAATGATGCCCGACACCGCAAAATCTAGCACACTGCCGTACTAGTACATGATCTATCTTTCAATGTGGGTTTACCAATTTCATTCCCCCCTCAACAACCGTCTAGAAAAGGAGGGTGCCCCGACATCCCACGGGAGGAGACACAGCCAAAAATCCACACCATCACCACCACCACACACAACACTACCTACGCTCCTGGGAGGCCACTCTCCTGGTACACCTCATAAACTCCCCTCGCTTCTCCTTTCCGTCTCCTCAGACGAAAATCACTCACCATTCGGTTCGAGCAATGCCCTCATGCTGACGAGTGACGACTCCACCAACATAAGAAGAAGAGCACCCATCCCAGTCACAAGTCCCTCGCATCTCCTTTCCAATCCTAGTTCCATACTTCCATTGCTGCAAGAAAGCGTCTAGGTAGGCGGCGCGGTCAGCAAGATGGCGAGGGGTGGCAGCGCCGTGGCTGTCCTCTCCTTCCTCCTCGGCCTCCCGCTCCTCTCCGTCCTCGTCGCCGGCGAGGATCCGTACCGGTTCTTCACGTGGAACGTCAGCTACGGCGACATCTACCCGCTCGGCGTCAAGCAGCAGGTCTCGGTGCATTCCATTATCCTCTCCCTGTTTTTCTTCTCTCTACCGTGGCACCACATTGAGTTTAGCATCGCCGTATGCTGAATGAATGAATAAATCTGTTGGCAGGGGATACTGATCAATGGGCAGTTCCCGGGGCCGCAGGTAGAGGCCGTCACCAACGACAACCTCGTCGTCAATGTCTTCAACAAGCTCAACGAGCCATTCCTTCTCTCCTGGTACACCTCATAACTTGCGAATCCATCCATTTCGATTTCGTCTGCTCCTCTTACACGTAGTACCACTTGTTGGAAGTTAATTCGTGTCCGGCCATCAATTGAATAAATATCTTAGTACTGCGTATGCCCCGCAAAAGAAGAATATCTCTATTGCTTAGCACAAGAGTATGGCAATGTTTTAATGCGCTTACAAGTTTATCCATCATCCGTTTTACTAGATATCCAAGTAAATAAATGCTGTAGCTTGCCCAGTTGTAGTGCCTATGCTCGAGTGTGAGCTTGCCTCAGTGTACCTACCGCATCCGCATGCAACTTTAAGATGTGCTTAGTTTAACACTATTACACTGACTAACCCACTTGTCCTACCAAGCTATATCGGCTATATGATTAGGCGATCTGGATAGAGTATTTAATTAATTCTATATGCAGCCTGGCCACGCATGGAATTGGAAACTAGAGTGTCATATTCACGGCAAATCCTCAAGTACGTACGTAGTACCTCTTTTAGTCTGTCGGTGAGACAGCGCAGTTGTAAATCTTCAAAGTAGGGAGTGCGTCTCATTTTAGCGGGCAATGAAAGCGCCGTGTCTGCTTCACTCGGGAGTAGTAGTATACCTGTGTAGGACAAGTGTTCCTTAATCGACGGGGCATGTCATGTCATGTTTATTTTGTGCGGCCAGACTACGGTTTCTAGGAGCAGCGGGTCGGGGCATAATAAGGACCAACGCGCTATTTTGGAGCAGGAAAAGCGAAGGGTATGAATGAAAATACTCCAAACTACCAGGCCCCTAGGAGAAAATACTCCAAATCTTTGTGATCTACTCCCTCTGTTTCTAAATATAAGTTTTTTTTAGAGATTTCACTATGGACTACATACGAAGCAAAATGAGTGAATCTACGCTCTAAAATATGTCTATATACATCCGTATGTAATTTATAGTGCAATCTCTAAAAAGACTTATATTTAGGAACAAAGAGAGTACTAGTAGGAGCAGCAGCAATGGCACATGCACAGGGAGGCGCATCAGACAAGGGTTGAATGCGATCGATGCAGCGCAGCAGAGTTTTAGCAAGTCTGATTGATCTAGGCAAGGCAAAGCACCACATTGTTTTGTTTTGTACCCACCTCGTGATCCAAGCTTTGCTAGGCTGGGTCGGGATGTGGAATAATGCGCAGGGGCAGGTACACCGCATCTCATGTCGTGATCTAAGCGTGATCACGGTCACGGGCGGGGGTGGCTGCCGCGCTTTTACCACGAGCCCCTGGAATGGATCAAAGCCTCTACCTCACGCGCGCGTCGGCCGTCGGTGAGCATGTGCCCTTCCGCGAGCGCGTGGGGTGGGTGCCAGCCGAGCCGAGCGAGGCCACCGCCGTACCGGTGGAGCTGTAGCGAGCGGACTGCAGATTCGGCGCGCCCGTGTCCTCTTCTCCTCAAAAGTTATGACGCCTCACGGGCCCTCCCTCCTGTTTAAGCCCACCTCAAATAGATCATTTTTTTTTCTTCCTCAAAGCTGACACCCTAGCTAGGGGAAGATGGCAGTACTAGCACATTGTTTCCTTTCTTTCTTTCTTTCTTTGTAATAAAAGTGTCAGTTATTTCGGGGATGAGAGCGACGCTATGGATGGCAGTACCAAGTGGTCAGCTTGGCAAGCCATCAACAAAAAATTGAAAAAAAAATTGCAATCAAGGAACCATGATAGTGACGATAGGGCCTGCAGCACTGGCTTAAAAGTACTACTGTATATGTTTAGAAACAGAGAGTTAGGTGCACCGACAAGTTTGCATGGCCGCGACGCTACGTTATAGCGCGGGGCGGAATACTGGTCGGTCCCGCTCCCGGCCCGCTCATTAGCACAGAGAGTCGCAAGTATTTCGATAGTGGTCACGCAAGTCATTAGAGCATCTCCAACAGTCGTGCTAAACTAGCACCGCGCCGTAAATTAAGCCGTTTTAGCGCGCGTGCAACGCGGCAGGTCGCTCCAGCCGGCGCGCAAAAACGGCGTGCGCGCTATAACGAGTTGGACGCGCGGTCGAAAACATTTACCCGCGCGGTGTATTTCGGGTGCCCGCTGCAGCGCGCGGCACACTCCAGCGCTCGCGCCCGCACTTCCTCTCCCACTTCCACCCCCGTCCGGCCGCGCCGCCGCCGCCGCCCGCGCCCCCCGGCGACCGTTCAGGCTTCCCGGCCTATCCCCGCACGCCCGCGCTTCCGCCCCATCCCCTCCTAGTCCCGCCGGCGCTCGCGCGCCTCCGTCGTCCGAGGAACAGCGCTCGAGCGCTCGCTGCCGCGCCGCGCCCGCAAGGTGTTTGACAAAACGCCTACAAGGTATGTATTGCTCAAACTTCATGAATTTGGTGCATGTTTTGAATTGTAGTTTTTATAGTATAGTATTGAACATTATAGATGAGTTCATCGTATGATTCTTCTGAAGAAGAATTTGATATGGAAGAGGAGGAGGATCTTGCAATGATCCTAGCTATGCATATAAAAAACCGAAGCACGGTGGTTCGGTTATGGGTCGGGAGAAAATTTGGAGAGATAGGATTGATGCCCATAACAGATTGATGAAGAACTATTTCGTGGAGAATTCCACATATCCATATCCGAAGTCGTATTTTCGTCGCCGGTTTAGGATGAGCACCGACTTGTTCAGGCGCATTGCAGAGAAACTAGCGAGCCATAACGAAAATGAACTATTTATTGTTCATTTATTTGTTTGTTTGATCATTTTTGCTCATCCTTTTTGAAATGTATATGTGGTTTGTGCGGCGCGCGCGCTGTATTTTTGCGCTCTGCTGGAGCGACGCGCGCGCGCTGCATTATAGCGCGGCTGCTGAAGCCAGCGCAGGCGGACGCGCTAAACCAGCCGAAGCGCCCACGGCAAACAGGTTTTTTGCGCGTGACGCTTAGCGCGGCTGTTGAAGATGCTCTTAGTAGCACACAGATGGGCGCTCCGTGAGCAGACAGCTTAGCTTCGCTGCAAAATGTCACCACCTAAAATAATAATAAAAGATAGTGCAATGGTGAGCGTACGTATCAATTCGTGGCGGTGACAAGTTCACGGACTATGTAAATAGAAAATATAAGAGCGTTCAGATCAGTAAAATAGTAAAGTAGTCGTAAAGATACCGCTCTTAGTAGTCCGATCCGACCAACACTCGTGCCCATGTCGTATGGAGCGCCAAAGTTTCAACGCAACACTGGTAGAGTATTTCAGTGCTATTAGTACTACTTACACGTACACGTACTACTTTTTGACTCGTTGAGGCGCCAGTTTCAGCGTGGCAAAGATGCTCCATCAGTCAAAAACAGCAGAGCAATCCGATTTGCGCTTCACTGGAAATTGACTAACGTCCTGACTGTGTGTATTTATGAGCAAACATGAGAAAGAAAAACGAGCACAACTGATGACGATGATGTTTGGCACGATGGCTGCAATGCAATGCAGGAGCGGGGTACAGCAGCGGCGGAACTCGTTTGAGGACGGCGTGGCCGGGACGACGTGCCCGATCCCGCCGGGCGCCAACTTCACCTACATCCTGCAGGCCAAGGACCAGATCGGCACCTACTTCTACTTCCCCTCACTCGCCTTCCACAAGGCCGCCGGCGGCTTCGGCGGCATCCGCGTGCTCAGCCGCCCCAGGATCCCAGTCCCCTTCCCTCCCCCGGCCGCCGACTACACCGTCCTCATCGGCGACTGGTACAAGACCAACCATACCGTAAGCAGTTACCTCTATCGTCTTGCCACGCACGCGGCCAGAGCATTAGATTAGTATTCTACTAAAAGATTCAGAGTAAGCAATTTGTTGGCGTTTGTTCTTGTTGCGCAGGATTTGAGGTACATGCTTGACAGTGGCAAGGCTCTTGGCTTCCCTGATGGCCTGCTCATCAACGGTCGCGGCTGGAACGGCTACACCTTCACCGTCCAGCCCGGTAAAAACCACGGATCAAGCATACATACATACATGTCTCAACAGCCTGCACGAGAATTCAGTTTCTGATTGACGCGCTGGTCTAGTGACAGAAGAAGCCTGAAACTTGTTGCATGCAGGCATGACGTACCGTTTCCGGATCACCAACGTCGGGCTGGCCACGTCCCTCAACATCAGGTTCCAGGGGCACGCCATGAAGCTGGTGGAGGTGGAGGGCTCGCACACCATGCAGACCGCCTACTCCTCCCTGGACGTGCACCTTGGCCAGTCCTACTCGGTGCTCCTCACGGCGGACCAGCCTGGCTTCGACTACTCCATCGTCGTCTCCACGCGCTTCACCACCAAGATCATAACCACCACGGCCGTCCTGCACTACACCAACTCCGCCGGCAAGGCTCCCGGCCCGCTGCCGGGAGGCCCCACCACCCAGATCGACTGGTCGCTCAACCAGGCCCGCTCTATCAGGTACGTAATATCGCTCATCAGTTTCTTTTCCTACTACAAATACAAATTCAGACTAGCACTGTAACCATGAAGGACAATGTGACTTGATTCTGCCTACTCGCAACCAGATGGAACCTGACGGCGAGCGGGCCGAGGCCCAACCCGCAGGGCTCGTACCACTACGGGCAGGTGCCCACCACCAAGACCATCAGGCTGGCCAACTCGGCAGCCACCATCAACGGGAAGCAGAGGTACGCGGTGAACAGCGTGTCGCACGTCAATGCAGACACACCCCTCAAGATCGCCGACTACTACAAGATCCCCGGCGTGTTCACGGTGGGCACCATCTCTGACAGCCCGACATACGGCGGTGCCTACCTTCGGACGTCGGTCATGGGGGCCGACTACAGAGGTTACGTCGAGATTGTGTTTGAGAACTCTGAGAACGAGGTGCAGTCGTGGCACATCGACGGCTATGCCTTCTGGGTTGTCGGGTATGAATGTGTGCGCGCCACATTGCATTGCTTCCTGTCTCTGGCTTTATTTACTTTCGGTGATCTGAATCTGAGCGGGTCTAATTTTTTTGATGCAGAATGAATGGAGGAAAATGGTCGCCGGCAAGTAGACAGATCTACAACTTGAGGGATGGCGTTTCACGGTACACTGTTCAGGTATGGTTCTTCTGATAACGCTCGACAATCAACAAGGTTGAGTTGTGTTCCATTTGTTCTCAAAGTTGGCGATGCCTGTGTGCGTTTCCGTCAGGTTTACCCCAATGCATGGACTGCAATCTACATGCCCCTTGACAACGTGGGCATGTGGAACGTGAGATCGGAGACCTGGGCCAGGCAGTACCTGGGACAGCAGTTCTACCTCCGCGTCTGGACGCCGTCCACGTCGTGGCGCGACGAGTTCCCGATCCCCAAGAACGCCCTCCTGTGCGGCCGAGCTGCCGGCCGCCGGACAAGGCCATTCTGACGAGTTAGCCACACGGCCAACCCAAGTTTGTCATGAGAGGATGACAGCTTGGCCTGGAGCAGGCATAAAAATTTACCATGAGAAAAAGGCTCACAAAAAATAGTTACCCGAAGGCAGACTGTCGTACATTTGCAATTGAACTTTTAGTGCCAGCTTGATTCTTTCTACTACAATTGTTTTGGTGGTGGGTAGTAGTATAATTAGTCATGTAGTACTGCTAGCATCTTAGCTTCGTTATTCGCATCCTTACTAAAGAGACAAAAGAGTATATGCTTTGTCAAGTTGATTTCCTGAGAACTTATCTGGCTGTCGGATTTTCTACACCCCCCATGAAAATGAGTACAGAGATGCCCCCCTCACGCGGGGCGGGGGTGTCACAGCCCTAGCATTAGCCTTGTTTGTCATTGCTTGATCATCATGTATCATGTTTAAATTCAAATAAATTTGAGATGGGGATGATCAAACCCTAGCCGATAATTATTTTAACTAGGTTCAAGTTTAAATCTTTTCAATGAACCCAGAATGCCCTTTAGAGAAGTTCATGATTTCCGATAAAGGTGAAAACCTCTGCCAAAAATGATGCACATATTTATAGGTCATTCTGAATTTTTGAGTTAACTCATATTGTATTTGAATTGGGGCATCTAAATACTATAAATATTTTTAAATGCTCCAACAATTTTGGAATTAGTTGAGGGCCTCTGGAATAATTCAATTAGTACCCATAACTATTCTCAGAATTTTTAAAAGTGTTTTGGCTTGAAAACCAAATTAATATTTTTTGCATAAATAGAAAACAAAACAGAAATAGAAAAGGTGAGAGAGAGAGAGAGAGAGAGAGTTACCTTTGGCCCATGACTGTAGCAGCCCACTGGGCCATGCCAGTCGTCTTCCTCCTTAGACAATAGGACAAAGGCGTGTGCCTCGCACGCGCAAGCACGCGCCCCCGACCACCTCCTGCTTGCCGCCTCCCTCTGGACCTCCCAGACGACGCCACGCACGCCGCGTGCCCAACCTTCTCACTCTCGCCCACTTTCCCCTCTCTCTCGCAAGAACACGAGCTCGACCGAGCGAGCTCGCCGACGCCGATCGCCGTACCCGTGGCCACCGGCTACCCCTCGTCCTGCCGGTGAGTCCAGAAGCACCCTCATGTCTTCCTCGTCCTCTACACCGAGCCATAGAACGACGGATGCACCAGAACGTCGCCAGCATCGACATTCCCATCGCCGGCCACCGTGGATCCTCGCCGTTCATTCGGGAGCTACAGGGCGTCCCCGACCTCTCCCTCACGCATGTTGGACTCGTTGTGAGCTCACGGGCTGAAACTCTCTCTCCTCCGCCTCGATTGCTTGCCGTAGCCATCTATTCATCGGAGACTGAAACACGCAGCCGCCTCAGCTCAACGTCGGCGTGGCTCCGATGACCTTTTGCTCCTGGGCGTGCGTCTGATGTGCTCGCCGCATGCTATAGAGCACACACGCGCTTTGGATCGACCATTTGCACGCCACAACACCAACCCCGCAACCACCCGAGCTCTGGTCGCCGCTGCTGATGTCGCCGTCGTCGCTACCGTCCACCTCGGGCCTCCCCGAGACCACTGTCGAACGCGCCGCCATGCCAACTTTCCGTAGAGCCCAGCCACGCATCCATCCATCGCCCGAGTTGGCCGGAAGGGCGACTCTGCCGCGTCTGTGTGCTCGCCAGAGATTAGCCGCCGATGATAACCACTATTATGGGCTAATCACCCCACTAACTAACCCACTTGCCCACTGACACATGGGCCCCGCACTCTAATTAACCTCAGCTTTATTTCTGCTTAGATTAGTTATAACCCAGCGGGACCCACACCTCAGAGTTGATCATGCTGATGTCTGGACTCACATGTCCGTGAAACTAGTGACGCTGGGTCACTGACCAGTGGGCCCCACTGGTTAGGTTTGACCAAGTTGACCGAGTTGACTTGCTGACGTCACGCTGACCTAATGCCGACCCAGTAAATGTTTTCTGGAGTTTTAAATAAATCAAAAATGATTTATTATTTCAAAAAAATTCCTAAACTTCTTAAATTCATAGAAAATAATCTATAGCTCTAATGAAAGTAATTTATATATGAAAAATTATCAGAAAAATTCAATCTATTTGATGGTACTGTTTTCATTCATGTTAAAGCAAGTTAAACCTACTGATCAGGTCAATCGATTAAATGTCATTTGAATAATCACGTATGGAGTTTGAAATTGAATCTTTTGTTCAAACCAACTTCATTTAATCTGGTTACTAGTTGCATTAGCTCAATCAACAACATATTGTCATGTCATGATCATGCATCATATTGTTGCATTGCATTGATTGTGTTCCCTCATGTTTGTGGGTGTTTGTTCCCTCTAAGTAGACATTGTTCCGGCGATGTGATCGATGACACCGATGAAGAGCTATACTATCTTCAAAAGTGCCACGCAAGTAAACCCCCATTGAGCATTCCGATAAAATCCCACTCTCTCGCTCATGCTCTCTTTTACTGCATTAGGACAACAAAGATTCAACTGTTACATGTTGCGGTAGTTGAACCCCATCCCTTTGCATGACCTATTTTTGCCACAGTAAATAGTTGGAACCCACTAGTATGAATTGGAGTTGTTTGAGCCATGATGTGACTCATTCATGCTTTCTGGTTATGCCTGCTATGCTTAGAGTTGTGTCAGGTCGATTCATCTGGGATGGATTGGGATGGTGGTGAACATGTCCTACTCTGGAGAGCTAAGTGTGTGAACACGATTTGGTAAAGGTAGCGATGAGAGGCCATTTAGGAGTACATGGTGGGTTGTCTCATTGAAATCGTCCTGAGGAACTAAGTTCCCGTGTTTCTGATCCAAGACAGTTACTACCACACATTAGGTTCCGGTAACTCGGCCCCTCTCGGCTTATTAATCACCCTGATCTTTATCAAGGAGTTGCAACTAGTTTCTGGTGTTTGTAGGTTGTGTTAGTAGTCTACCAAGTGGCACCCGACCAGGTGGGCTTCGGACAGACTAGGCACAGTGGCACGGTGTATCAGGTGGCACCCGGATGGTGGGCTTGGGAACCCTACTCCCATCGTTTGGGGCCGTAGTGGAAACCTCGGCCGGACTTCCTTGCGGATGGAACTCGAATAGGCGCTAAACCTAGACTAGACACTTGTGTGGTTAGTCAGTCATGGTCGACACCCTCGATGGGCTTCCGCTTGAAGGTTGCCGAGTACATGTCGTGTAAACGGCGATAAGTGGTGAGAGCGTGTGAAGAACTACACCCCTGCAGGGTAATATGATCTA
This sequence comes from Triticum aestivum, assembly GCF_018294505.1. Taxonomy (NCBI): domain Eukaryota; kingdom Viridiplantae; phylum Streptophyta; class Magnoliopsida; order Poales; family Poaceae; genus Triticum; species Triticum aestivum. The sequence goes on along the minus strand of NC_057798.1, from coordinate 267,635,843 downwards.
TTCGAATAGCCGTGTCCGTGGATATGGATTACTTGGAGCGCTTATATGGTTCATAGATAACTTGGAGTGGATACTCTAAAATGCGCAAGATAAGTGTGAGTGCTAGGGATGGCCTTCTCGTAGGGAGACGGGGGCGGATCCATAGTGTTGTATTGATATGGTGAATATGTGGACTCGTGTGCGCCACCTCAAAGGAATTACTTGCAGTCATAGTTCAGGATAGCCACAGTCAAAGCTGGCTTGTTGCAGTTAAACCCCACAACCCCCTGTTGATACTGATGCATATGTAGCTAGTTTTGATGTAAGTCCTGTTGGGTACATTTGTACTCACATTTGCTTAATTTATGTTTTGCAGAGGAGACTTCGGTCTCACTAGGTAGTTACGCGTGGACTTCAACGATTAGCTTGTTACCTCAGCTACGATCTTGTACCCTTGGGAGTGTCTTGTAGATAGTCAGGCTTCTTAGTCTTTTTCTTTGTAGTTGTCTGTACTCAGACATGTTATGCTTCCGTTGCTTGTATGCTCTGTATGTTGGGTCATGTGACCCAAGTTTGTAATATCATGTTATGTATGGCTCTTCGGAGCCTTTCAAATAAATACTTGAGTCATAGAGTTATGTTGTGATGCCATGTTGTATCTACACATATCGAGCATATTGTGCCTATGCTATTGAAATGCTTTGGTATGTGTGGGATCCGACACCTAGTTGTTTATTCTTGGTAGTCTCTCTTATGGGGAAATGCCTCCTAGTGCTTCCTTCTGGAACACATGGGTTGACCGACATGTGTCCTTCTTTTCTCCTGTGCCTGTCCCTTCGGGGAAATGCCACGCGGTGTTTACCGGAGTCCTGATAGCTTGCTACACCCCGCTTACACTCATTGCTGACTGACACGTGCATTGCTGGGTCATGTATGCCTGTCCCTGTAAGTTTGTGCCAGCTTGGGTTTATGACTAGTCATGTCACCCCAGGTTCTTTGTCATATGGATGCTAGCGACACTATCATATACGTGAGTCAAAAGGCACAAATGGTCCGGCCTAGGTAGGGTGGCAACCATGGGAATACCGTGCGTGAGACCGCAAAGTGATATGATGTGTTACATGCTAGATCGGTGTGAATTAGGATCGGGGTCGTGATAGCTTTGGTATGAGAGCTTGACTGCCTGTAGGATTACCAAGCCAAACTGGTCGAAGTCGAGTCTAGAAATTCTTTAGTTATATAAGGGAATTCATTGTGGAAGGGAATGTAAGGCTCTTTTTACTCCTTTACCTTATGTCCTTTTGATCTGAATCACTCTCTTCTTTTCTACGGGGTTAAGAAACTAGGCTTTCTCATCTATCTATCAGGATAATGAGTTACTGTGCTAGAGACTTACAGGATTTGTGATGTCCTCTCGAATGGGTGTCTCCGTTGGAATTCAGTTGCTATGTTGCCATTTATGTTTCAGGTTGTCTCATATCCATGTCGGTATAGCTATTATGTTGTCTGAGTCATCCCAGGTTTCTAAATAGTCTGATGCATTTGCAAATCCCTTCTTCCCATTCCCGATGTCCTTTTGGGTCAGAATAAGCACACTAATTGGTTTGTTGAGGTACTCCATTGCCTCGACATATATGTTGAAGCTATTATTATGGCACTAGGGTATCTTAGAGAACCACCTAGTAACCCAAACTTATGTTGTGTTCTCAGTGTGATGATTCTGGCCACCATTCTCGGAAGCATCTCATGATGCTATTTAGCTAGTAGGTATTCCATTTCTGAGTTCTTGAACCCAAGATTCATTCTACTTACTTCTTGTTGATAGTGTTTCCTCGTTCCTTTAGGATATTAGTAACCTTTGTGATAGTCCTCAAGGTATGTGGTTTATCGTTCTTCCATACCATGAACTAATATGGCAAAAGTTCTTTTGAACCAAAAGATCACAACCAGAGTGCTCTTGATGAGTTCTCCATTCTACACTGTGAATCTGCCAGTCCTTCCTCTTCCGAATGGATTACTCGGAAGAAATATGTTGAACTTGTTCGACATGCTAATCCATGCATTCACAACTCAAAAAATCATGTGTTGCTTTGAGTTGTTCCCTTTGTAGTTGTATTCCGACCCTCATCTATTAGTTGATAGCCAGGAGTAGTTGTGCATTCGTGTCCATCGATGCCTTTTACTCTTGTGGTCCGTCAAGCCATTCTATTCTGGAATGACTAGGAGAAACAAACTACAATACCCCATCCATATCTAGGATTGGGTCAAAGTAGTTGTATTCGGCAGATCAAATTGCCAATCCAGCTTTTGTTCTATTCTACCTTGGAGTGTTGCCCTCTTTATGTCAGGAATGTCATGAGAATTGCACCACCTCTTATGAATTCTTGATTTAGTGATACCCTTCACCATCATTGTTCATTGCTCGGTCCCTGTGTTGCTGCAACCGAAATGCCAACAAGTGAACCATGATGTGTGAAATCAATACTCCTAGTAACCTCGTTGTTTGGTAGTTAATGGACAATAATTTCACTCTTAGTGTGTTGGTTTTGAATCACCATCCTAAGATTGATCGTGTTACCTAGTCCATTTTTCCTGGTGCACTCCTCGATTAATGAGTTAGGATTGTGTCAATCCCTCACTCCCTTGATCATATCGTCTTGCCCCGAAAGGCAAGATTGTTCTCGAGCTTCATAACATATCGATGGTTCGTGATTTCCCGAATATCTTCTCGGAGGTATCACCGGTCTGTCCCCTAACTGTTATGTTGAGTTCATGATGAAGTTGGTTTTTCTCCAAACCACCATTTCTCCAAAAACCGTGTTGGATACCCTGAGCTAGTTGGCTAAGCTAAACAATAACTTGGAGAGTTGGAAGATAAAAGCTTTGCCTTACTTAGTTCATTCCAAAGGGATATCTTTTGTGTGTGTGTGTTGAAGAAAGATGATATCTTCATCAATTGGTCCTCATGATCAGTTGTTGGATCTATTATCTTGTCAAAACTTTGGTTTGAGTGTGGGCTATCATGAAATCAAATCATAACCAACGATAATCATAACGTTGTCTTGCTCGTGGCTGTTTCCTCGAGCATACACCATTATATCTTTTGGGTCTGACCAATGCTATCACCTTGTTGACATAGTTGTGGAATTCCATCTTCATAGAAATTTTGATGATTGTTGTTGATCCCATCAATAGCATTTTACCTTCTCCATGATTCATGTTGAACATTAAAGCTAGCGTTGGAAACTTTGTAAGCATTGCCTTCGTGTTTCGCTCATGAGGTATATGTTTTGATGAAAGAAGAGACTTCCTCTAATTCACGTGCACTTGATGTAAGTTGTCACCGTGGATCCGAGGAAGATTTTTTTTGCTTCCTCTAGAATCATCCCAAGTCAGTCATGCATATGTGCGAAGTATTCTGTGGTTTGGAGACTTGCAACCTTCATTCTATATGTATCCCTAGCACACCAAGCCACTGATTGATTTGTTCAAGGAGAAGAAGTTCCTTTTTAAGATCCAGACTTATGCAAGGGCTTCGTTATCCTCGATGATGGTCCCCAACTAGAACTCGGTAGTATTTGTTGTAAGACTACTATGTGGTCATGCATGTCTGGGACATCGTGTTCACATGTGTGTAGCAGAACTAGCTCATGTTTTGGAGCTTGCCCTCGTAGTTCATTTCCCAAGAATCCCACAACGTCGTCTCATCGATCTGTGTTGCAAACTTTCTTTTCACACAAGCTGAGTCTAAGGCATCTTGTCACCAATCAGATCTGAATCTCAGGCAGATATGATGATTGAAACTTTCCAAGATCTATGATGTAGGTTCCACCAAGGTTGATGTTTTGGCCAAAACACACCTAGCCGGAAGATCTATTATTGTGGTATCTTGATTGAGAAAATTTCCCATCTTCTCCATGAGGATTTCGGGCGACTTATTCTGGAAGTTGCGCCTTATGGATTTTGTGCTTCTGAAGTCCAACCTACACTTGATGGCCATGTTAATGCTTTTAAGCATGATCGTGGTATCCAATACATCAAGGAGAACATTAGAAGTGGAGTGCTAAATGTCTCTCGGTCGATCATCCAGATTTTGTCTCCTTGGCATAGCTAGGATAAAAAATCTGAGAAAGTGTTGGCTTCTCTTGCATCTGCACCCTCCATCGTTATTCATCATGGTAGTATGAAGTGCTACCAAGATCTTGGCACATATGTTGGTAAACCTTGATGAATATGGGGATGCTCAAGTTCTTGAGAGCACGCTCAAACATTAGGTTATATCCTCGGTATCAGTTGGAATGTGCCTTCCGTTTGCCGAACCATTGTATAACCATTGCTTCCTTTCTGAACTGAGTATACCATTTCTTTGAACTCCTTCAAATGATTGTTTGTGAATTACCTTGGGCTGGTATGAAGAGTTTCAATGATCTATGGATCAAAAGTAATTCTTTTTGCCACTCAAGGGAATAATTCTACAAGTCACCTTCCCTGAGGTGCCCTATTATGGGATCATGGCAATTACCTCCTTGCTACTTTGACACCATGAACCATCCTACTTAAGCGTGGAAGTTTTGCCTACAAAATTGAACCTTCGTCGTCTATTATTTTCCATCCCTCTCGATGTATGTTTTGTGTCTTAGCTCAAGAGATGCTTCAAAGTCTCATTCTATGAGTTGATCCTGAGTTGCTTGATCTTTGTGAAGATCAATTTTAGTAGAGTTTTCCTTTCTTTTCATTGTCGTGTTTCTATGGAGATCTCGAAGGAAAAGACGTCAAGATCAAGATGATGCAACGAATCAACGTCCTTGAGGAAGGCAATCAATCATGAAGACTGTGTCAGTTCCACGCTCCATCTGTCTTCTTACCTCACGTCTTGAATCCCGGATGAGATTCTTGTTTAGTGGGGGTGAGTTGTCACAACCCTAGCATTAGCCTTGCTTGTCATTGCTTGATCATCATGTCATCATGTTAAATTCAAATGTATTTTAAACGGGGATGATCAAACCCTAGCAGATAATTATTTCAACTAGGTTCAAGTATAAATCTTTTCAATGAACCCAGAATGCCCTTTAGAAAAGTTCATGATTTTTGATAAAGGTGAAAACCTCTGCCAAAAATGATGCACATATTTATAGGCCATTCTAGATTTTTGAGTTAACTCATATTCTATTTGAATTGGGGCATCTAAATACTATAAATATTTTTAAATGCTCCAACAATTTTGGAATTAGTTGAGGGCCTCTGGAATAATTAATTTAGTGCCCATAACTGTTCTCAGAAATTTTAAAAGTGATTTGGTTTGAAAACCAATTTTTTTGCATAAATAGAAAACAAAATAGAAATAGAAAAGCAGAGAGAGAGAGAGAGAGAGAGAGAGAGAGAGAGAGAGAGAGAGAGTTACCTTTGGCCCATGACTGTAGCAGCCCACTGGGCCATGCGAGTCGACTTCTGATGTTGGCTTGAACTACGTCGGTATTTCCCCAAAGAGGAAGGGATGATGCAACACAACAACAGTAGCTATTTCCCTCAGTGATGAGACCAAGACTATCAAACCAGTAGGAGAACCATACAACACGACGTAAACAACTCCGGCACACAAAGAACAAATACTTGCAACCCGACGTGTTAAAGGGGTCGTCAATCCCTTTCGGGTAACGGCGCCAGAGATTGGCACGTGGACGGGAGAAAATTGTAGTAGATTGATAGATGCAAATAAAAGCAAATAAAATTCAGAGAGGTATTTTTGGTTTTTCGATTAATAGATCTGAAAATAAAAGTGAATAAAAATAGATCTCGAAGGCAAATATGATAAAGAAGAGACCCGGGGCCATAGGTTTCACTAGTGGCTTCTCTCGAGAAACATAGCATACGGTGGGTAAACAAATTACTATTGGGCAGTTGATAGAACTTCAAATAATCATGAAGATATCCAGGCAATGATCATTATATAGGCATCATGTCCAAGATTAGTAGACCAACTCATGCCTGCATCTACTACTATTACTCCACACATCGACCGCTATCCAGCATGCATCTAGTGTATTAAGTTCATGGAAAAACGGAGCAATGCAATAAGAATGATGACATGATGTAGACAAGATCTATTTATGTAGAAATAGACCCCATCTTGTTATCCTTAATGGCAATGATACATACGTGTCGGTTCCTCTTCTATCATTGGGATCAAGCACCGTAAGATCGAACCCATCACAAAGCACCTCTTCCCATGGCAAGAAAAATCGATCTAGTTGGCCTAACTAAACCAAAGATTTGAAGAAGAAATATGAGGCTATAAGTAATCATCCATATAAGAGATCAAAAGACTCAAATAACTTTCATGGATAAAAATGTAGATCTGATGATAAACACAAAGTTCATCGGATCCAAACAAACACACCGCAAAAAGAGTTACATCAAATAGATCTCCAAGAGACCATTGAATTGAGAATCAAAAGAGAGAGAGAGAGGAAGCCATCTAGCTACTTACTACGGACCCGTAGGTCTACAATGAACTACTCACGCATCATCCGAGAGGCACCAATGAGGATGATGAACCCCTTCGTGATGGTGTCTAGATTGGATCTGTGGTTTCTGGAACTTGCGATGGCTGGAATTGATTGTCGTTGACTCCCCTAGGGTTTCTGGAATATTGTCATGCCCTGGTGGGTTGTGCTCCCCTCGGAGCCCCCTCATGTACTTTCTTGGCCCATCATGTGTCTTCTGGTCCAGAAAAAATCACCAAACTGTGTTTGGACTCTGTTTGGTATTAATTTCGTGCGAAGTAAAAAACAAGCAAAAAACAGCTACTAGCACTAGGCACTATGTCAATAGGTTAGTCCCAAAAAATGATATAAAGTTGCTATAAAATGATTGTAAAACATCCAAGAATGATAATATAACAGCATGAAAAAATCAAAAAATTATAGATATGTTGGAGACGTATTGTCTTCCTCCTTGGACAATAGGACAAAGGCGTGTGCCTCGTGCATGCAAGCATGCACCCTTGGCCACCTCCCGCTTGCCGCCTCCATCTAGACCTCCCGGACGATGCCACACATGCCGCATGCCCAATCTTCTCACTCTCGCCCACTTTTGTAACGCCCCGGATTCGATGCGCCAGGTGTCTGCCAGTTATTCGCCGTCGTTGCCATGTCATTTTCTTGCATGTTGCATTTTATCATGTCATCATGTGCATTTCATTTTGCATACGTGTTCGTCTCATGCATCCGAGCCTTTTCCCCGTTGTCCGTTTTGCAATCCGGTGCTCCTATGCCCTCTGGCGTTCCCCTTTTGTCTCCTGTTGTGAGTGGGTGTTAAACTTTCTCGGAATGGACCGAGTCTTGCCAAGTGGCCTTGGTATAGCACCGGTAGACCGCCTGTCAAGTTTCATGCCATTTGGAGTTCGTTTGGTACTCCAACGGTTAACCGGGTAACCGTAAAGCCTCTCTCTCTTTGCAGCCCAACACCCCTTCCAAAGTGACCCAAAACCCATCAAACTCCCCTCCATGATCTCGGTCGTTCGATCACGATTGTGTGGGCGAAAACCGTGCCTCATTTGGACTCTCCTAGCTCCCAGAAACTATAAATATGCCCTCTCCCCCGAAATTCGTGGTCTAATCCCTCGAAACCCTAGCCTCTTCCACCTCCGCGCGCCGGACATGTCCACTCTGCCGCCGGACACGTCCAGCCGCCGCGCCGGACGAATCAGCCGCCGCCACATCACCCAGCGTCTCCTCTCTCTCTCCTCCGCCGC